>NC_047661.1:19878603-20136103 GCF_011762505.2 Arvicanthis niloticus
TGGGCTCCGAAGCTAGAAATGGCCTGCCAGAAACACCAGCCCTGCCACGCATGAGACGCCAGCGTGGGAGATGGATCTGCCAGTCTTCCATGCTGTCTCTGCAAGACATTGCCCAAACCATCTGGCCAACCACGCAGGCCCGGTAGAAAAATGAAACTCTAATGCTTAGATTATCCAAAGGCTTTATATATTTGGTAATGATCAATAACAAGATGCCCATACAATCAGAAGTGTAACCCAATACCCAACCTAGATATACCAGCTACCTTTGACTGGCGGAGACATGAGAACATCTACACCTATGTTTGCCTCTCTCTTGTCAGTCTCTCCCTTAGCTCCTCCTCTTTCTTCTCCTCCTCCTCCCCTACTCCTCCTCTTCCTTTCCTTACTCCTCCCACCTTAGCTCCTCCTACAGTGTCCCTGTGACAAAGTCTCCACAAAAGGAGAATAGCAGTTAGCTCATTGTCATGTTTCTCACACCTGATACCATAGTTCTAAATAATTCAGTATCTGGGCTACTGTGTATCAACATGAGTTATGGTCTCTTTCTACAAACAATGGAATTTTTTAAATTCTTTTATTTATTTACATCCCAAATATTTCCCCCTCCAGGGCCCCCTCCCAGAGTTCTTGACTCCATCTTCCCTCTCCTTCTCCTCTGAAAGGGTACCCCCAGGGATCCCCTTTCCCTGGAGCATTAAGTCTCTACAGAACTAGGTACATCCTCTACCACTGAGGCTAGACAAGGCTCTGCTACATATGTGCCAGGCCTTGGACCAGCCATGTAGGCTTTTTGGTTAGTGGCTCAGTCTCTAGGAGCTCCCACAGGTTCAGATTAGTTGACACTGTTGGTCTTCCCATGGAGTTGCCCTCTCCTTGAGCTTCTTCAATCCTTCTCCTAATTCAACCATAGGGGTCCCTGACTTCAGTCCAATGGTTGGGTGTAGGTATCTGAATCTGTGTGAGTCAGCTGCTAGTATAGCCTCTCAGAGGACAGCCATGCTAGGCTCCTGTCTGCAAGTACATAGCAGCAATAATAGTGAAAGGGTTTGGTGCTAACACATGGGATGGATCCCAAGTTGGGACAGTCAACTGGATGACCTTTCTTTCAGTCTCTGCTCTACTTTTGTCCCTGTGTTTCCTTTAGACAGGAACATTTCTGGGTCAAAAATTTTGAAAGTGGATTGGTGTCCCCATCTCTCACTAAGGGCACTGCCTAACTAAGGTGGTCTCTTCAGGTTAAAAGGTGGCTCACTTACATAATGGAATGTTATTCGGCTATTAAAAATGAGGACATCATGAATTTTACACTCAAATGGATGGGACTAGAAAATATCATCCTGAGTGAGGTAACCCAGACCCAAAAGGACATGCATGGTATGCGCTCACTGATAAGTGGATATTAGCCAAAAAGTACAGAATACCCATGATACACCTCATAAACCCTAAGAAGCTAAACAAGAAAAAAGGACCAAGTGAGGATACTTAAATCCCACTTTGTTATTTTATTTTTTTTTAAAGATTTATTTATTATATGTGATTACACTATTGCTATCTTCAGACACATCAGAAGAGGGCATCGGATCCCATTATAGATGGTTATGAGCCACCATGTGGGTGCTGGGAATTGAACTCAGGACCTCTGGAAGAGCAGTCAGTGCTCTTAGCTGCTGAGCCATCTCTCCAGCCCTTAAATCCCACTTTGAAGAGGGAACAAAATAATTACAGGAGGCAGAAGGATGGAGGAACCTGGATGGGAAAGGGGAGGGGAGAAGGGAGCAGGATCAGGTATAGGGGAGGCAGGAGAGAAATCCAAAGGGTCAGGAGAATGAATGGAAATATGCAGCTGCTGGGGGTGGGGGGACCTCTAAAAGTCTCACAGATCTGGATTGAGAGGCTCCCGGACTCAGTGGGGGTGACCTTAGCCCAAAGAATGGAATTTTAAGTCTTGGGTCAAGGATATAGAGGTGGCATCATGCACAGAGACAATTTAAATATTAAGACATTTTTTCTTTCTTTTGGCCATTGAAACTGTGCTAGAGAATCTGTGTCTAAAACCAGTGTCTACATCTGGCCGTCTCCATGGGTAATGTCTCCTATTATGAGTTCCCATGCTGTGCCTGTTCAATGCCCCTATTCAGTGAGAGTTTTAAAGATGCAAGGCATGATGCAAGGATAAAAGTAGTACAAATAGTTTGGTTATCGAATGACAGCATTCAAGAGGCAGAGGCAGGTGGATCCCCGTGAGTATGAGGGCAGCCTGGACAAACAATGAGTTTCAGGCTAGCCAGGGCTACAGAGTAAGACCAGACTCAGAGAGAGGGAAAGGAGAAAAAGACTAAGGCAGGGAAGTAGTTAAGTAGAGAACTTGCATAGCAGCAGATCTGAGGCCTAGGTTCACTTTCAAGACCTGGAGAGAGAGGGGGGAGGAGGAGAGGAGGGGGAGGGAAAGGGAGGAGGAGAGGAGGAAGAGGGGAAGGGAGGGGGGAGGGGGAGACAGAGACTGAGAGACAGAGATGGAGGGCACAGAGCCGGTGTCATTGTGAGAAGGTTCAAATCACTTGCTCCTTGCAGAAGGCACTTTTCTGAAGAATACTGTAGAAGTGACATGTTAGTGTTCACTGTCACACAGAAATATTTGGATGGCAGGAGACCGGCAGCCCAGATCTGGTTGCCTCTGTTGGCTAACATTATGTGCTGTGAATCTCTGAAGCTTCCTGAGAATGTGTGAGCCATGACCAAAACACAAACAAACAAAAAACTGGACCTAACATCCGAGCACTCTATCTGTCACACCAGAGCTGTGGAAGTGACTTTGAAAATGTAAATTCAGTGGCTGATTAAAATACTGCTCACAAAACAGAACATTTGCCCCCATTGCCCAGGTGAGAAATGGAGCCCGAGAAAGCTAGATGACGTTCCCTGCTCACACAGTATGGATGAAGAGAGAACTCTATTTTCCCATCTGTTAGATTTGATGTATTCTAGGTGCTACAGAAGAATCCAGAAACAAATAAACCACCCTCCCCTTCTTCATCAGTTTTTAAGTTGGTGCTATAAATATAAACACATATAGAAGAAATAAAGACTTCGTCTTTCCTAAGGAGAGTAAGAATACGACAAGCAAAGGTGTTTCTGTCTCTAAGAATGGGAGGGTCTCGTGCATGGGCTTTCCTGAAGTTTTCTTTAAATTATTCATATACATGTAAAATACATATACATGCAAAACTCATGTAGTAAAAATAAATGACTTCTTACAGATAAATGTTTCTCGCCTGGCTTCCTAGTGGGAAGGCTAAAACATTTTCCATGCCACTCGGATGTGAGGTGACTTAGAAGAAGAAGGTGTTTTTTGTTTCCATGTAAAACTGATGGCATATCTTCAGAGAAAGCTGTGTGCTATATAATGACATCAGTCATCACTCAGAGGTGCTTTCTTAGTCTCTTGAAAGCACTTGCAGGTGTTACATGTGTGTAGCTGTTCAGCCACAGGATGAGAGTAAGACGAAATGACCCCTGTGGAGCTACAGTACCTCGTCTTCACGATTTCAGATACTTTGTAACCACACTGAAAATCTAGTTTTTTGTTAGCACCACAAACATCATCAGGGGTTAATGCACACCAGCTACTACAAGCAATTTTTTTTTAATTGACAAGGATATTGGAGAGATGGCTCAGCAGTCAAGCAATTGCCATTCTTGCAGAGGACCTGAATTTGGTTCCCAGCACCCATGTTAGAGTGCCCACAATTACCACCAGTCACTTAAATTCCAGGGCTCTGATGCCCACTTCTGGCCTCCATGTGGACCTGTGCGCGCACACACACACACACACACACACACACACACAGCTGCATAAATAACAAATTTGTTTTTAATTTCAAAAGAATAACTCCCATTAACTGTTACGTCTGTTAAATTTTATCTTCCCATCCACCCTGGAGAAGTTTTCTAGTTTCAAATACAGAAACTATGGTTCTGAGAACCTGATATTTTACTCAATGTCCGCAGGTGGCACAGGACCAAAACAGGAATTGAGCCAGGTTTATCCCTTCTGAGCCTGCTTTGTCAAGCATGCAGCCAAGGACAGGTGAAGTTCATCTCACATCAGCACCTGCTAAAGCAGGGTCTACACTCATCCTGAATAGATAGGGTCAGGGTATGGTTTCATGCTTGACTTAGGCTTAAGAAGATACAGAATGTAAAGTAGGCTGGACCAGATATTGTGTCCTCAGACTTCAGCTGGGGACACAATCTCATATGCAGATTTGTCCAAGGCTAGTGAAGGCTCACCTAAGGTTGACACAAATGTCCAGACTAGAGTGAGCTACCCAATTACCCCATGCGACCCAGACACTCAAAATCCACAGTCACATGTAACCTTAGGAACTCAGTGCGCCATTAAAGAAAAACAAGATAAAGCTTCCCCAAAGCTGCCTCCATCCCTCTTCCAATTTTAATCAGGTTTCTGACACACAGTTTATTGTTTTAAGCATCCTTAATGAAAATATGACTGTATATATTTTCACCAGAAGGAAGAATGCCAGAGAAATCTGCCGTGACCAGTGTTTACCACAGCCTGACATGCGTTATCGTTAGATCAGCCTACTCTCCATCCATAATTTTTCTATGCAATTTATTCATGTGCATATTTAAATGGTGTGCACTTAATTGAAATTACAGTGTGTTCAAGCCCTATCTGACACTGACTGACAGTTACCACGAAGAAATACTTGGAACCTATAAAGGATCATTTCCCAAATAGCACAGATGTAACTAGACTGACCCAGAAGAATACTTCAGAAAATTAAATCGATGATACTCTCCTATAGGTCCTCATTCATTGAAAACGGGGTCACATCTCCTTCACCTCTACAAATACAACTTCAGAAACACATGCAACATGACAAACATGGTACCACATGCAACGTGACATCCATGGCACCAACTGCTTCCTCGTTTTCCCATACAAATACTTCACTTGCAAATATGAGTGCCACGAAAATAACTCTTACAAATTATTTAACCCCTAAAGCTTAGGGATTTTTATCTTATATATCCCACTATTCGTGCTGAGTAATCCATATTTGGTTCCATTTTCTCTTTTTCATGTGGTTATACTTCACTATATATGCTGTGGAAAGGACAGCAACAAGGTATAAATGCAAAATTTCAGAGAGAAGATGCTGCATGGGACCACAGCCCGAGCAACTCAAGAGCCCAATGTGATACTAAATAGCCTAGGATGTTTTAATTTAGATATACTACAGTTTTATAAAACCACATAATTTATCCTATTCCCCATCCCCTTTGTGCTCATGGTTTCAGTTTGGTTCTGGAACATGCCATTGACCTTTCTGTGCCTTAATTTTCTCCCCTGTAAAATGTGATCATCTGCTTTGGTTATTGAGTAGATTCAATGTGGTTGAAACAGTTACAATGCCCAGGCCAAGTAGCAGGCAGGTGACAAGTGCTATATTTTTTAGTAACAACATTGTGATGTTGTTACTCCCCAGTCAACTTACATGTTGTGTCTGATAGCTGTTAAGAAACGGTTGGCATACTTTTAGGACGATAAAATAGGTTGTAAATATAATGAAGCGAGACTTTGTATATAAATCTCATCATTTTTACATTACTACCTTAAAAATAATACAATGGTATGCCTACTAAAAATGGTCTATTTGTTCAGACTGTGTTACATGATATCCCAAATGTGTTTTGTGTTTTGAGGATGAGTCCTACAGCTCAGTTGGTAAGACTGTTGCCTAGCGTGGACAGACAAAGCTTGGATTTGATCCCAGCAGCACAAAAACCTGCTAACACATCTGCTGGTATAAGGACTCGCTCTGAACACAGTGGTATCACATCTAGGCAACCCCCACATCATTGCCAAGGCAATCACCATACATTCCCAGAATCCACTTGGCTCACCTCCCACCTTTACCTGTAAGAGGTTATGTCACTATCCATATACATAGGCAGAGCCCCCTGACCTCTCTCTCTCTCTCTCTCTCTTCCCCCTCTTCTTGCCATCACCTTTGCCCTATATCCTGAATAAACCTCACATGGAACTGTTTGGCCTGGTGTGGTCTGTCATGAGTCAAACAACATCCATGTAATCCCAACACTTGAGAGGTACTGGTAGAAGGACCAAAAGTTCAAGGTCATCCTCAACCACATGAAGCATTTGAGGCCAGCCTGTGCTACCAGGGATCCTGCCCCACTCCACCCCCACCCCCACCCCACCTCCACCCCCCCCAAAAAAATTTCTTTGGATCAAATCAAATCTTCCCATAATGCTTTGTTACAAAGATGACCGGCCATTTTGCTCTCTTCACATTTTTCCTAGTAGCTCTTGTCGGTGCAAAGCTAAGTAAGAATGAGTCTTTCTTAAATATTTGGGATGTGCATTAAAAGGAGAGGTAGTACTTGTGGAATGTCTCCTGAACCTGGGCTTTCTGTGCTTTGCATGTGGTCCCTGCTTCCCACCTGGTCTCCTGAGACAGAAGGTTCTCTCTCTGTCTCAGCAGCATTTGTCAGGCCCTAAAACCAGATCAGCCTACCTTGGCCTCTTCCCTGCTTCTATATATGTTTTAACTACTTTTGGCTGGCTTATCTAATATAATGCCCAGTTATATGCCTTTTCAAATGGTCTGAGAATCATCTTTAGAATATGACATCATCTTACAGAAAACACTAACAAAATTTTCCTCCTTGATAAGTCGAATTAGAAGGAGATTTCTGTGTCATTCTATGGGATTCTGACAACATTTCTGCAGTGGGGACATTCTTAGGTAACAGCTGTGGCGAAACCCCCATAAAACGGCTCGTCAGATGTTCTTGTGGTTTCCATTAATGCAAGTGTTCTGCACACCCCAGGGATGTGGACTGTGCTCCGAGAAATGCAGTGAGCTGCCAATCAAAACCCCACAGGGGAGCTTAGGAATCAGACTCCTGCAAATGTTGTTTGTTTCTTTTCAGCCTGAACTGCATGAATTATTTCATACAGAACTCCAAGCCCCCGTCGGTGATGAATAGGTCATCTGAGTGGCAGGTGATTTGTTGCCAATGCCTATGACTTCCGGTTTGAAATAGCAGTTTTATGTGGCCCCTGCCGTTTCTTGGCCTCATTATCAAATGAAAGCTGGTTCAACCCTGTTTCAGGTAAGGTATGAGGTACCCAGTGTTTCTTCTACTGGGATTTTCCTCTGTCAAGGGACAGTTGCAGCAGGAGGGGGGGAGGTGGGTAGCGCAGGGACATGCCACAATTCCCAGGGAAAGCTATCTGTCCTGAAAGCTGGCTTCACATTGTTGTTTTCCTGCTTTCCTGGTGGGTGGCCAGCCAGCATTTCTTTACTTCTCTGAGTCCTAATTTTCTCATCTCAGTGCTGAGAGATGTAATATGTTGAGGAGTACAGAAGACAGTGTCTCTAAAAGGCACAGTGCTTACTAAACCCAGTACCGCTGTTCTGTCATCAAGGGACAGTAACACACATGTCCTATTGTGTTCTGAGTGTGCATGCTATGATGGATGGGTGGGCTGACGTCATTCAATTAAACAAAGGCTATACTTGTGCCCCGCTTACCAAGACCAGCCCAGTGCTGTTCCTCTCCCACTCAATGGCTGTATCATTTAAACAGAAGCTCACATGCTCTCCAGTATCTTCTTGTGTAGCTACCTCAGGCCCCAGGAATCCATGTGGCACAGCATTGCAGACGGTCTGGCTAATTTCCAGTATCCTGCTGTGCTGTCTATATCCAAGGTTGCAAGGTCATCTGCTTCTAGGTATGAGTGAAACATAGACTATAAGTAATGATGGAAAGAGTTTGTCTTTGCAGGTATTTTCTTCTGTAAGACTGGGCATGAGAGTTGGGCTCAATTAGCGCTGCCATTTTCCTCAAAGCCCTGCAGTATGTCAGTGCAACCCATGTCTAAATCTAGGCAGATGAGATACTCTTCAACATTCTTCTGTCTTTCCATTCCAGGGTTCTTAAATTTTATTTATTTGGGCAGGAAGGTGTACACATGTCGTAGCACACATGAGGTCAAAGGCGAGCACATGCAAGTGGGTTCGCTCCTTTTGCTGTGTGGTTCTCAGAGGTTGAGCTCTGGTCAGGCTTGGCAGCAAGTGTTCTTACCACCAAGCCACCCTGCTGGCCTGGCTCAGCTATTATTTTGATAAGATGGCAACACTCATCCTAAACTCTAGCAGCATGTGTTTCTAGAGTTGTAGACAATGTTCTGTCAGAAGAGGCAACATCACCTTCTTTATTTTCAGATCCCCAGCATACACTTAAAAACCAGGCCTGGAGGCTCTCTTAGTTCTGTTTGCTGTTGCTATGACACAATACCTGACAAAAGCAACTTAAGAAAAGAAGAGGTTAATTTAGCTCACAGTTCCAGGTGACAGCCCGTCATTGCAGGGAAGTCAAGGCAGCAACTTGAAGCAGCAGATCATATCCACAGTCAAGAGCAGGGGGCAATAAGGTAAAGCATGAATGTTAGTGGTCAGTTCACTTTTTCCTCTCTTAACATCATGTAGAAGCACCTGCCTAGGGAATAATGTCACCCACAGTGGGTGGGCCTTCCTACACCAATTAACATAACACAATCTCCCACAGACAGTCCCACAGGCCAACCTTATCTAGATAACACTTCACTGATGCTTCCTTCCCAAGTGATCCTAATGGACTCACATGGGGAGTAGATGAAGTCCTGCCTTAATGCCTGTTGTTGACATGAGCAGGACTATGTCACGAACCCGGGTGCTTTAGACCCACAAAAAGAACAAGGTCTTCCCTGGGTCAGGATCAGAGGAATGGCAACATCTTTTCCTGGTCTGAGTGCAGATGTCATCAATGTATGTAGAAGTACCAACCATAGCTTTCTCGTCCTGGATAACTAAGGTCTGCTCCTCTACAGAGACCTCCTACCTAGATCGACAAACCGGCTTCATCTTCATTTGTGCTGTATGTAAATTGGGGTGAATTTCCGGAGTGCTGCTTGTTCATCCCCAACTCCAGTTTCTCCTTATGTGTTTCTGTCATTTATTTATTTCCAGTCACCCCAAATAGGTCAGTCCCTAAGCTGTGCGGATTGTGGTGAAATCAAGCTGAGTTAAAAGTAGCCAGCACATTGATATATTATTGTGGAACCCTAAGGCTGGGGGCTGGAGTAGAAACAGGCTCTCGTGAAAGTCAATTGGCCAGACAGCCTAGCCCATTGGTGAGCCCCAGGATCCGTGAAAGGTCTCATAAAAATACAGTAGATAAGCAGAGGGTGGTGGCACATGCCTTTAACCCGAGCACTCTAGAGGCAGAGGCAGAGGCAGGCAGATCTCTATGAGATGAAGACCAGCTGAGTCTACAAAGCAAGTTCCAAAACCAGCCTCGGCTGTTACTAAAATAAAAACAAAACGAAAAACAAACAAAAACTATCTCAAAATTAATAAATTATGGAGAAAGTGATCAAGGAAGGCACCTGACTTGGAACTCTGGCCCCTAAACACACATGCACATACATGCCAACCGCAATTGTGCACACACATGAATACACAAGCGAACATACAAGCACACATACATAACACACATGCAAAGCTTAAAAATCATTAAAGTGGTATTCAGATAACCAAAATTCAGAAAATATTGATCCAAATCTCTTGTTGGAAGGTGCTAGCCCACGCTAACTAACACTCTGATATAAGAGTTGGACCACCCAGCAGTTCTAGGAGTTAAAGCCCCCGAGGGCATAGGGAACAGGACCACTGCTCTGCAGTCAGTGTTCTGCCCTCTTAAACTGTAGACAAATGTAAGACACACATTTCCCTCTGTCATTTCACACCCTGGGTTAAAGTCTCAGTGGAGCAAAGATCTATGAGAAGGAAAACAAACTATAAAAACTACTGGGAAAAAAACGCTGGGCCACAATTTTTATTCGTTTGTTTGGTAGGAAAGGTCTTTTATGCATGTCGTGTAGTTCAGAAGACTTACAAAAGCTATCAATTTGGACAGTACATTTTTAATAATTTCTGCATTATAAAACCAAATAAGCAGAAATGGGGAAATAATGTTAAGAATTAGGTAGAGGTTATTTGTGGCGCATATAACAAACAAAAGCTAATTTCTCTTCAACTTTCAAAAGTTCCTACAGTAACACGCTAAAGAGATTACTAAACAGTAGAAGATGAAGGTCATGAGCCCAGTCACACTCAGGAAACAAATGTGTGCAGTTGGGGATGCAAGTAGAGGCCAGAGCTCAACTTTGGGTGTCTTTCTCATTTACAAGGTCTCTCACTAAACCTCACCTTCACCAATTCAGTTAGACTGGTGTCTCAGTTAGGATTTCTCTTGCTGTGACAAAACACCATGACCAAACCAACGTGGAGAGAAAATAATTTATTTCACCTTAATTATTGTAGTAAATCAACCAGGGAGATCAGAGTAGGCACATGGCTGATGCAGAAACCATGGAGGAGTGTTGCTTACTGACGTGCTCCTTTTAGCTTGTTTACCCTGTTTTCTTATAGAATCCAGGGGCAGCGCTGCCCACAGTCAGCTTCCCTCTTGTCTTAGTTAGGATTTTGTTGCTGTGAAGAGATACCATGACCACAGCAACTCTTATAAAGAAAAACATTTAATGCGATATGGCTTACAGTTGGAGGTTTAGTCTATTATTGTCATGGTGGCATGCAGGCAGACATGGTGCTGGAGATGTATCTGACAGTTGTATGTCTGGATCCACAGGCAACAGAAGAGGTAGTGAGCCATTGGGCCTGGCTTGAGCTTCTGAAACCTCAGAGCCCATCTCTAGTGACATACTTCCTCCAACAAGGCCACACCTTCTCCAACAAGGCCACACCTTCTCCAACTAGGCCACACCTTCTAATAGAGCCACTCCCTATGGGCCTATGGGGACCATATTCATTCAAACCATCACAGCCTACCCACATTAATCATCAATCAGGACAATACCATACAGGCTTGCCCATAGGCCAATCTGGTGGGGACATTTCCTTAATTGAGGTTCCCTCCTCCCAAATGACTCTGGCTTGTGCCAAGTTGACATAAAACTAGCCAGCACAACTTGGCTATCTGGCAAGCCCCAAGGATCATCTTGTCTCCACCTCTGGAGAGCTAGGATTACAGGAGCATCATCATGCCTGGCTTTTGACATGTTACTAGGGATCCAAATTCAGGTCTTCATGACTAAATAACAAACACTTTGCTCACCCACCTTCCTAGCCCCACATATGGCTTTATACTTTATAAAATATAAACCTTATTAAATATATACTGTAAAAAATATATACTTTAAATTGTTTTAGTGATACCCACTTTCAATCCCAGTGTTTGAGCAGCTGACACATGAGGATGGGGAATTCAAAAACAGCCTAGCCCACAAAGCAAAGACTCTGTCTCCAAAAACATGTGCTTCATCACTCTCCTAAGAAATCAAGCAGAAATAAAACTATAAAAATACCCATTTTAACTGACTGACAAAACATTGGGTAAATATATTGATATTCATCTTGTATGTTGGTAAACACAAGGTCAGAAATAGATGTGTGGCTTATGGTAAACAAAAGAAAGGGTGAAAATAAATCTGACTCTCTAAAATTTTATCCTTTAGAAATTTAGAACGTGTCCTGAGGTTCATGTCTTGAGGTTACCTGGTGTTTATGTTAGCTCTGTGGAGGTATGCAGTCTTTTATCTTATCAGGACACATCTGTGATGGTTCAGCAGCATATATAATAGACTTAGGACAAAGCTAACATGTAAAGATAACATACAAAAGTCCTGACCCATTCCATGGCTAAGGATTGAGAACACATGACCAGCTCAATTAATGCAGAAAAGCTCTCGGACAAAGTTCACATCCCTTCATGGGAAAAAAAAAACAAACCAACAAACAAACAGAAAAAAAAAAAACTTGAAGAAACTAGGATTAGAAGAAACATACCTCACAATAAAAGCAAAGTATAACAAACTTACAGCCAACATTCCTCTAGATGGGAAAGTACTGAGAGCATTTCCTCAGACACCAGAACATGACAAGGCCACCCATTCTCCCCGCTCCCACAGAGCATAGTGATCCAAGGTGGTCTCTTCTTCCTGTTCTTATTCAGTGTAGTGATAGGGGGGTTAGACAAGAGAAAGAAACAGAAGAGATGTGGCCAGGAAAGAAGTCAAAGTGTCTCTATTTGTAAATGTGATCATATCTGTAAAGACAGAGCAAGACCCTTAGACCCTGTAAACATTCTCAGCTAAGTCAACACCCAAGACTGGATGCTAATAACAAACTTACTAAGAAACATCAGGGGAAAAAACACCTCATTCATAATAACTTCAATAAACATATAGAATACCAAGGAATAATCCTAACTAAAGGTATGAAAGAGTTCAACAGTGAAAATTTTAAGAAACTGAAAAGAGAAACTTAAAAAAAAGTAAAGAGCTCCCATGCTCAAGAATTGGCAGGATAAACATTGTGAAAATCAGTCTACAGCTTCAGTGTTATACCATTGAAAATTGCAATGATATTCCTCATATAAGTAGAAAAGACAATCCTAAAGTTTACGAAGAAACACATACACACATGCACACACACACACACGCACCCACACACACTCACATGCACACAAAAGCAAAGCAAAACAAATAAACAAAAAACTGTCAAACATCCAAAGCCATCTAAACAGAAAAAGCAATGCTGGAGACATCTCCTGACTTAAACTATACCACAGAGCCATAGTGACACAGACAGAACAGTCACCTAGACCAATGGTATAGAGGACCCAGAAATTAACCCAAAAACAGAGTGGGAAAAAAAACGTAACTTCTTCAACAAACAGTTCTGCGGAGATTAGATTTCTATATATGGAAGAGAGAAAGTATGGCCATATTTCTCGCCCTGCATAAAAACCATTTCAAAATGGTTTTAAAGACTAGACCTTACTGTTAGATCTGAAACTCTGAAAAATCCTAAAACTGGAGAAACATTCCAAGACAGAGGTACTGGCAAGGACTTTCCACTAGAACGGAAAATAATCCTACTGATAAATGAGACCACATGACATTAAAAAGCTTCTGTACAGCAAAGTATACAATCACCAAAGTAAAGTGACATGTGCAGGTGTGTCTGACCCATGGTCTGAGTCACACCCAGCTTAAGGGTAGTGAAGATGTAGCCAAACACAAAATCATAAGTTACTTAAAACATTTTGAGATGGGATGGGCAGGGGAAAAAAAGATATTTTTGGCTTTTTATACTCAAATGCCTCATTCTTAAGTGTTGAACTTTGAGGATGAACCATCACGTGGCAGTGTCTAAAGGTTGGCTATGCCTTGTACCGAATGGTTAGAAATCTTTGCCATTGCATCTTGGGGTGGTGAGTTGACATCTAGAGCACATGAAGAACTGCAAAAATTAAACATAGCACACAAAACAGGCTGTCCAGTCAAGAAGTGGGTGAAGTCTGAATGGAGAGCTCTTGGAAGAACCACAAATGGACAAGTGCAACAACCTCGGCCATAGCGGGGACAGGGGGGTGCAAATTGAAAGTGCTTTGAGAATCCACCTCCTGCAGTTAGAATGGCCAACATGGAAACAAATGACAGCAAGTACTGGTGGGGGTGTGGGAGCCTCGACTGGTTGGACCACTAGTCGCCACTGTCAAGATTTCTCAAAAGCTAAAGCTAAAGCTTCCATGTGAGCCAGCTCTGCTGTTCCTCAGCATATACCCAAAGGACTATAAGTTGTATAAGTTAATACACCACAACGATGGAGCTCTGCGGGCGGAGCTAGAAATCATTATGCTAACCAAAGTAAGCCAAACGCAGAAAGACAAGTGCCGGGTGCTTGATTTCATGTGGGGAGCCCACATGAAAGTTTAGGGGTGTGTGTGAAACTAGGAAGAGGGCAGTGAGAGCGGAGGAAGACAGGGTCATGAGATCCATGTGACATGAGAGCATCAGGGTGACTGTTTGTGTGGAGCAAGACACTGGGCCAGGAGGGCAGAAGTGACAGCGAGTAGGGAGGGGAAAGAATTAGAACACAACACAGCGACAAATATGTATAAAGATGCCCCAATCAAATGCTTCACTCTGTGTGCTACTGCTAAAACTTTAAAACAAACAAACAAATCCAAACCCTTCTGCTGCTTCTGAGTTTGCATTTTGTTACCACAACAAGATGGCTGCTGAACTTTTCTATGTTGAAAATCTGGGGGTAGGGGAGGACAAAAAAACAGATGCCATGGAGATGGTTCTGCGGGTAAAGGCACTTACAGCCAAGCCTGGCAACCAAGTATAAGTCTATGAACCTACATTATGAAAGAGACAGCCAACTGCTAAAAGTCATCCTCCATAGTGTGCCATGCACACACACACACACACACACAGAGAGAGAGAGAGAGAGAGAGAGAGAGAGAGAGAGAGAGAGAGAGAGAGAGTTTGAGAGACAGAGACAGAGCAAGTCAAAGGAACAGAGACTGTAAAATTTAAAAGATTCTGGAAAACAAAATTTAAAATAAAATAAAATGTTAAAAATTACAAATACAGAAAATCAAGGCAAATGTTAAGATACTTTATATCTATGTATACCTGGTTTTTAAGGATTCAGAGAAGTGGGCAATTTCTCAGCAGGAATTTCCAAGTCCCTTGGGTCAACACAAGTGTGACCAGGGCCAAGACTCCTCAGCATGCACTAAGTCAGCCCTGGCCAGCATCACAGCATGTACCTGTGGTCAGAGCAAGGCCTCTGGGACAGAATGACCAAAATGATGCTGAGGCACAGACAGCAGCCAATCCCAGGGCCTCTGGCCCTATATGCTAGGAAAAATAACGGTTGAAATGTGCCGTGGGCTGTTAGAACTTGACAGGACCACTATGACCTCTTAGTCTATTTAGGTTGCTGTAACAAATTACCATGAAGGGTATCTCATTAACATCTAAAGCCTCGTCCTTAGTTGGAGAGTAGACACTCAAGTTGCAATCATGACAGATTCAGTTTGGTGAGGATCCTGTTTCAGGGTTCACAGCTTCTCTGGTCCCATGAGCCTGCTCTCTAGGGAGCCTCTGTGCTTAGGACACTAAGCCTCATGAAGAAAGAGCCCTTCTACTTCCCAAAGGCCTCCCAAGGCCTTCCACACGCGGATCCTGAAGGGACAAACTTGCAGATCTGGCAGGTGATAACACAGATTAAATAAGCACACTCCGCCCATCCTCTACAGGGCCATACTGTTCCTGTGCATCCGAGGCTGCGTGTGCTGGTTGTCATTGTTTTTATTTGTTTGTTTTTACAGTACCAGGAACCAACCCAAAACCCCCAAAAAGATATTTTACACACACAGCTTTTATGCTTTACTGTCTGATTAAAGAAAGTTTTGCAGCCAAGTAAAGAGGCACACATCTGTAAACCCAACTACTCAGGAGGCTGTGAGTTTGAGGCCACCCTGGACAACTTAGCAAGATCCCATCAGAGAGGTGAAGGAGTAGGGGAGGGACGAAGTGGGAGTGGAGGGGCATGATGGGAAGTTTTCTTACAGAAAGAAAACTTCAGGAAAACATTAGAATGCTATAAATGCACTCATATTTCTAACTCAGATGGAAAGTAACAAGTCAGAGACACCAAATAGACTTGTTATATTATGATGAGATGTTCCAAGAGCAGGTGTCACCCTGTGGCTGTTTTCCACAAAGGCAGATCATGTAGGAACAGAGACCATGAACAGCACAAAGTCTAAAGGATTCACTACTTAACCCTTTTAGAAGTTTGCAAGCCTTGCTTAATTCTCTGAAATAGTCTCAATTTACTTGTGTGCTTTTAAAAGGATACATTCTTGACAAACCTTAAATAATCAGAACCATACTATAGGGGCTGGAGAGATGGCTCAGCAGTTAGGCAGAGCCCTGGTTCAACTCCCAGCACCCACGGCTACCCACAACTGTCTGTAACTCCAGTTCCAGAGGATCCAACACCCTCTTCTGGACTCTGTGGGAACTTCATAATGTGGTACTCATACATGCAGGGAAACACTCATACATAAAATAAAGCAACTCTACACCAAGAACCACAGGCAGCTAGTGAGCATTGAGAATGGAGGGAAGTGCCTTCCCCAGGGAAGAACACAGGAATTGCTTATACAGCACCAAATGGTCAGCCCTGAAAACATGCCTGTGTTGAGGTCTGCCCCCCCCCCCGCACCCCCCCAGCATAGCTCTAGCCATTTTGTTCCATGCCTGCAAGTCATTGAATAAATTGACTCAGAGCAAGGTCATGCTGATCACATATCCCATTAGGTTCTCTGTGTTCTGAGGTTTGTTAATCCAATTCCCCAAAGCTTTACCTAGGACCCATCAAATTAAAGGTCAATATGAACTGTTGTGTCTAAAATGGCTTTGAGTCAGAGCTGACCACCAGGCAGCCCTTCCTGTACCTGCGTATGAGCTCACTGTGGTTTTTGAAGTTTTGGACTTCATAAAGCTGACAGAGAAAGATGTTCATCACTGTGGATCAGCCCCTGAATTCTGAGCTACAGTCCTGATCAATCAGTTTTAGGGTGTGCGTTCAATAAACCATCTCTGTTTGACTGAGACCACTGTTTGTGTGGTTTTGGGGGCAACTCCTAAACCAACCCTAATATAAGTATGTACATATATACAACTGAGTAGGCTGTATTTATATATTTAAGAATATATATGTATTGTATGCAACAATGATTAGTGATTTAAAAAAAGAACCATAAATCTGAGAGGGGGAAAGGGGGATAAATGGGAGGGCTTACAGAAGGGAGAAAAATGATGTAATCATATTATAATCTCAAAAAATAAAAGAAATAATTTAAAAAATAAATCTGAAATAATTTTAAAATTATATCCTAGCTACTATTTCCCCAAATTTCACTTACAGTGGCATTTTACATACAATTAACATTCATTACAAAAGATTACAGGCCAGTATCTTTAATTATACTATAATAGTTCTTTAAAAAAAAAAACACTATCATCTATTGGATAATGCTTAATTTATTCCTCTATTTTCTGATACTTAGATTTTTCAAACTTTTATTATAAATAACATGAATACCTTTGTCTGAAATTATTTCTGAGGGCTTTCTGTGTTTACTTTCTCCTGAGGCAGATTCTTGCTGTTACCCAAGCTGCCCTTGAGCTCCTGCGGTCTTATGGTCTGTCGCAACTCTTCAACTTCCCAAGAGCTGGGATGACTCGTACCCATCACCTTCCACAACATAGTAAAGCTTGTTATCTTTTTAGGCTAAATCACTTAAAACATTGGTTCTTAACATGTGGATCATGACCCCCAACCCTTTCACGGGGGTCGGCTAAGACCATTGGAAAACAGAGATGTACACTACGAATCATAACAGTAGCAAAATTACAGTTATGAAGTAGCAGCAACATAATTTTATGGGGGGGGGGGGAGAACCACAACATGAGAAAGGGTTGCAGTGTTAGGAAGGTTGAGAACGAATGTCCTAAAATAAAGTGGCCAGGATCAAAGAAAATAGATTTCCTGTCCAATCAGCAAGCAGACCAATGAGCAAGCTGACCAATCAGCAAGTTTAGTACCACTGACCCTTGGACCTCCCACAGCGATTGGAGGAACCTGCAGAGGCTGGAGGGCTGTCCTAGAGAAAACTGCTTTTCTGCCTGTTTGTGAGCATTGTTCTTAGAGACCTGACCACATTAACCCAATCTCCACAGCGGTTCTCCCTGCTTTAGTGATGAGATTCAGACCTCCTGTGCTCCCGGCTGGAGATCCTCCCTCATTTTGACACCACTATGTTCTTTTCTGGGGATGTCCTGTATTAACTTCTCAGAAAACATGTTTTGCATCTTGTTTTGGTCACGTTGGGAAATCTGTCTCCTTGGAGGCAGGAGGAGGAGGGGGAAGAGGAGAAGGGGGGGGAAGGCGGCTCCTGTAGTTTGAGGTTTCACTGTAGTTTGTTCAACCCCGCCCCCATTAACCTCTCTCCCGCCCCCGTCTTGTTTCTCATCTCTTAATTTTTACACGGCATCCCTGTGTACCCATTACACTGGCACTGACGACAGTATTCTGATGCTAGTCCTTTCCTAGTCATAAACACAGAGGCAAAAAGAAGCTTCTAGGGGTCCCAGAAAAAATGGCATTACCTGCTCTTAAAAAGGCCAAACTCAGATCCGCCTTTTCGGTTTGATGTTGTAATTACTTCTTTCAGAGTTCTAGCTAATCTTAAAACAAATTTCCAGCATTTTATGCCACGGAAAACCTCAATGCTAAGGCTCCAGCGATCTTCCAATTATTTTCCACTGGGTAAGCCCCACTTCTTAATTTGTTAATTAGCAAACCTATGAAAATTAATTAAAATTGGCATCGAACTCCAAAAATTACATACCACTGACTCCTGAGTATGAAATCTTAATAAAACTGTTGAAAAAGGTGAACTCTGGCTGGTTTTGATAGACCAAGCACTTGCTTGGGGAAAGAAATAATAAAACCAATGAAGCCCTTTCTAAGGGCATCTACGGGATCTTTTTATTATTTTTTTTAATTAACATGCAAGATAATGGGCCTCATCCTGACATTTTCATGAGTGTCTATCACATAGTTTGCGCAACCCCCATTACCCTTGCTTGTCCTTCCTCTACTTCCTGCGAAGCCCCACAAACAACGGGAATCACGTGAGGGTTTCCACTTCTGCTTTCACATCGTGTGTGTTTAAATCTAGAGTCCAAACATAAGAAAATGTGTGATGTGTGTCTTTTATTCTCTCATCCATGTTATCACCCTCATTCCCCAGATCCCTCCCTTGGGTCCCTCCCCCCTCCCCCGTTTAGTTCCCTTTCTGCTTTGCAAGCATCCATTTGAACACCTAGATTTCACCTATGATAGAAAATACAGTGCAGAACTTGTCTTTCTAGATCTATTGTATTTCATTTAAGGTGTCAATCTGTATCTCCACAGAACTCGACTGAAAATCTTAGGGTTGCACTGTGGCTGCGCTGAAGCTGCACTGCGGCTGCACTGAGGCTGGGGGGGTAGCAGCTTCTTCTCCCACTGCTAGATTTGGGTTTGTGGGATGGATTGATGGTGTGTTCTTTTGTTTTGACACACGTTTCTCACTAAAAAGCTCAGGCTAGACTTGAACTCATAATTCTCCTGCCTCAGCCTCCCAGTGCTGAGATTACAGGTGTGGCTACCAAGCCAAGCCATAGTTTTCATGGGGCTGCACATCTTGATGAGGGGTAAGCAATCTCTATGCACCAACTTTACATGGAGACCGAACATGGGCATAGGCTGAGGAAAGGACCTCAGCTAAATTTCAAGCAAAGGAAAAAAAGAAGAGAGATGCAGGGGGCTTGACTGACAGAAAAAAATGGCACCCCTACTAAGTGTCAGGTGCGTGGGGTTGGGAATCATGTGGTTCCTGATCTTTTTGTAAAAAATAATAATAATAATAACTACATAGTAGCTATGTGTTGTTGTTAACCTCGTTATATCAGTGGCAAATCAGATTGAAAGGGATTAGCTGATAAACAAGCCTTTCTCTCAATCCCTCTGTCCCTCGAATGTTCTGGATGTATGGGGGAGGAGTCTGAATGCTCTCGCTGTATGGGGGAGGAGTCTGGGTCATCTCTCCCCTAAAGTCTAATGCAAATCTCAGCCTCCAGTGGCCACTGGAGGAAGGAGGTGGTTATTAGAGCTGGCTCTTGAAGTGGGAGTAGGTAATGACAAGGCAGGCAATAATGTGACATTAGAGTTCACGCCACGTCAGGCTGTTTCAGATAATTATCTCATTTCCTGACTTTGAATGAGGCGGCTCCTCCCACTGTTTGCATATGAGAACACCAACTCATCCGCAGTCTAGTCTTGGCACCAAACTGCTAATATGTGCCAGGGTTTTTATTTAAACATAGTCTAATTCCAAAACTCCGGCTTTTTTTTTTTTTTTTTTTTTTTAAAGCAGGGCTTCATACAGCCCAAGTTGGCCTCGAATTTGCTGGGGAGCTGAGGGTGTCTTTGAACTCCTGATCTTCTTGCCTCTACCTCCAGAGTGGTAGGATGACAAGCATGTGGTATCACACCCAGTTTATATGGTGTTGGGGGATCCAACTCAGGACCTTGCACAGACATGCTGGGTAAGCATTCTACCCACTGAGTTAGAACTCCAGATCCAAAGCTCAGACTTTTAATCACTGGTTGGAAAACACATTCCCACGATCATACATACACATACATGTACACACAGGGACGCAAGGGTGCATGCATGACCGTGTGGAAGTATACCGTTTCTTTTGTTTGGTTTTAAGACAAGCTCTTGCTACGTAGCTTTCTAACTTCTTAAAGTGAAAGAAAAGTCTTGGTGCCTAGCACTGAGGGAGCTGAGGATGGAGAATCCCAGGCTGAAGGTCAACCAGGGTTCCAGAGCAAAACTCTGTCATAGAGACATAGATGGTGGGAGAGAGAAGGCTAGAAGTCAAGGGGAGGTGGGCTCTGTGGAGACTGACTCTAACATAGCCTGGGCTAGTGGGACTGAGGGTCTTTAGAGCCTCATTTACTCTGGCTTAGGCACAGTCTCAACATGGCTCAGTTCCCTTCTCGAAATTCACCTGTTATTGTAAATATTACCAAATCGGGCTCTTTGGGGTGATGAAGATAATCAGAAAGATGTGGATGCTGGCATAACTAATTGTAAAGGGGATGTGGAAGCTGGCTTAACTAATGCACAACTGAGATGGACTGAGCTGTACATGTACCGAGGCTCATTTTCCATCCATAGAATAGTCAACCTCTCTAGGTGTGGCGGTCCATGCCTGCAGGACCCAGAACTCAGTGTCCTCATCTCCACAGTGAGTTTGAGAGCCACCTCAGACGGTGTCTCAACTGCCTCTTCCCCAAAAGGAGTGAATTATGAAATTACACCACGCGGTAAATCGCAGCAGTTGCCGAATGTTCACAAGCGCTCAGAAGTAACCGTGCCGATAGACTGGTCGACTCTTCTGCACCAGCTGATCTGCACAAAATGCTTTGGAAATGCAGCCGCCTTTTATTAAGGGCTGTTTATGCAAATTAGACCATTCCTCAAATATATTTTCAAAAAAAAAAAAAACTCTTTTGTAAGATCACTGCTCCCATTGTCTTTGCCTATGACTGTTTTATTTCTCTTTGTGGTATGTCTGCGTGTGTACACAGAGCCCATTGCCGTGCCTGTCACCAAACACTCCCGTGCTAGAGCAGCCCCCACAGGAGCGGCACCCATGATTGTTTCCATGTGTGCAGTGCAAACACAGCTTTCCACAGTCCCACCCTCTGATTCCTTGCATCAAAGCTGGTCCTGGCGGAGATGTCAGTTGCTCAACACATTTGGAGGTCACTTTACTTTTTCCATATTGAACCTTACAGTTTGTGAGCACATACTAGTCCCCCACAAAACCCCTCGGTATTGCACAGATGTTAAAAGGGGGTGCTATTACATGCACGTCCTCCCACCATTAGGCTAACATTTCTTACTTATGATGACCTTCACTGCGTGCCAAGAGGGATTGTTTATCCTTTGTTCCTGTCAGTTTGGCAAGTTTACATGTAGCCTCTGCCCTGAGTCCCGATGCAGCCATCCAGATGACGTGGGGTCTGCTCTGCCGTCCTTAGGAGACAACATCGACTCTTCTCTTACTTGTCTGATGACTGCATAAAGTCCTCTGTGCTGACACATACTTCATTTGTGTCTGGTTCTGGGACAGTATCTGCTCAATTTTTTCATGTATGACTTATAGTTTGATTTTGGGGACCTTTGGACACCTCTAGGATACCAGGGGCTCCTGATAAACGCTGGTGTGGATCTGGAGATTAGAGGAAGCAGGCCTGCATCTAGACTGAAGTCACTGAGAGTGGAGGATGGCTCAAGGGGAAAGGACTTAGAAATGGAGAAAATTGCTGTGAGCTCATGAGAGACAAAGAAACTTGGAAACAAGAATACAACCGGAAGTGAAATTGATCTTAAAAATGGAAAATTGCTAGTTTCCTGCACTGGTGAATGAGAGGGCTTTATTAAAGGCTTCTTGCTTTGAGACCACAGTGCTGGTGATGAAGCGGCTGAGGACCCCAAGCATGCCAGACACAGGTGGCTTTACAGGGAAGCAATGGACAGTTTGATGCATAGTAAAGCTTGGGTAATGAAGTTCCAGTGGGTGATTGAATTGTGATCCAGTGCACATCTAAGAGTTGGAATGTAGCCTGGCTAGTAGAGTGTTTGTATAGCATTCACGAAGCCCTGAGTTTCATCCCCAGTGCCACCTACGTAGATTGTATTGGTTCATACCTGTAATCCCAGCACCCTGGGGGTATAACCAGGAGTATCTGGAACTGCTTACTGTCGTTCCTGGATACATACAGAGTTTAAGGTCAGCCTAAAATACCAGAAACCTCTTTGTTAAAAATAAATAAATAAATAAATAAATAAAATTTAGTGAAAGAGAAAAAAAAATTGATCTAAAACATAAAGGGAAGATCAGGGTTTGCTATGAGTTTGATAACCAAACTGATAAAGCCACAGGTGTTTCAGAACGTGGGGACAAAAGGGAGAAGTGAGGACAGATGCTAAACCATGACACACACACACACCCAAGAGCATGTTGGAAGAGTCCCCCAAAACTCCTGGCAGCCAAGCCAAGCAGGAGAGAGCATTACAGATGTGTGAAGAGGGAGTAGCCAGCGCCCAGGGCAGAGAAGCAAATGGCTTTGCACTCTACCTTTCCCTCTTGTTAATCCCTGGCTACTGCCATCATCTCCTATCCAGAATGACTTCAATGCCTACAGTGGTTCTAATATGTTTGGCCCATGGTAGCACTATTAGGAGGTGTCACCTTGTTGGAGAAAATGTACCTCTGTGGAGATAGGTTTTGAGATCCTATGCTCAAACTCTGCCTGTTGTGGAAGAGAGTCTCTCCTGGTTGTCTGTGGGGAAGGGAGGGCTCCTTTTGGCTGCTTCAGATCCAGATGTAGAACTCTAGGCCCCTCCAGCACCATGTCTGCCTGCATGCTGCCATGCCTCCCACCATGATGATAATGGACTAAACTTCTGAAACTGTAAGTCAGCCCCATTTAATGTTTGCCTTTATGATAGTTGTCATGGTCACGGTATCTCTCAACAGCGATGGAAACCCTAAGACCCTAGTAAATGGTTTTATTCCTGTTTTACATAGATATTCAATGCCGTCAAGCATAACCTATGCCTTGCGCTACCATCTCTGCTTCAAACAGCTGTACCCTTGGGTGCTTCCAGATTAAAAATAAATTCTACATTTAACTGTTCATCAGTCTTTGAAATAACTTTTTTTTTAATTACCGCTATTCAGGACCCATTGCAGACATTAAATCAGGATATCTAGTGACAGGTTTCATAGTTAGTCCTAACGTGTAATAGAAGTTTAGTTAAGAGTCACAGGCTTGGAAATCAAGGCTAAAGATATTCCTCCTTTCATATGCACAGACACTCCACCCCTCACTTCCTTGAAGGACTGTGGATTCCATTTCTCACTGCTGTATCAAAATGCCTAACAAAACAGCTTAAAGAAGAACAGATTTATTTCTGGCTCCCAGACTGAAGATAGTCAGTCCATGATAGTAGGAAAGTCGTCTTGGCAGGAGCTAGAGGCGGCTGTTCACACAGTACCCGAGGTCAGAAAACAGAACGGTGAGCTGATGTCCAGCAGTCCAGCTCATGGGATGACACCCCATTCAGGATGGGTCTTCCACCTATCCCAGAAAATCACCCATAGACATGCCCTGGGGTTTGTTCCCTAGAAAGTTCTAGATCCTGTGTCTTAGTTAGGGTTTTCCGCTGTGAACAGACACTATGACCAAGTCAAGTCTTATAAAGACAACATTTATTTGGGGTTGGCTTACAAGTTCAGAGATTCAGTCCATTATCATCAAGGTGGGAACATGGGAGCATTCAGGCAGGCATGGTACAGGAGGAGCTGGGAGTTTTATGCCTTCATCTGAAGGCTGCTGGCAGAATACTGGCTTCCAGGCAGCTAGGATGAGAGTCTTAAAGCCCACACCCACAGTGACTCACTTACTCCAGCAAGGCCACACCTACTCCAACAGAGCTACACCCTCTAATAGTGCCACTCCCTGGGCCTTTGGGTGTATACAAACCATCACATCCTGCAAAATTGATATGAAGTATTATAATCTAAGTTTCTATGAAATAACATACAAAAGCATGTAAGTACGTAGACAACCAGAGCCTCCAATAGGCTCTCCAAAAGACAAAGACCACCGATGGAACCTGTCAAGAGAAAAATCTCTGAGGAAGCTGATACACAGGCAAGCCTGGCTGGTCTCAAATCTTCCTACGCCTCCCTCCCGCTCTGACACCACCATCCTTGTATTTATACACTGAAAATTCAGGGGATAACACCAGCTTCAAGGCCTGAAGTGTGAATGCATGGACCCCTCACTCTCTCCACGTGGAGAAGCCTTAGAACCTGAAGTAGTCGCTGTTCTCAGCAGGAAGGGGAGCACATAGAGAGTTTTGCTCTAACTAGAGGTCCATAGAGTGGATGCTAGGAACTGAAAAGATTGAGGAAGGTATCTGAGGCACTGAGGTATGTATGAAGAAAGAAAATCAGAGTGATGTAGACATTCTAAATAAGGCATCTCAGATTGCTTCTGTGGTGATAAATGCCTTCCTCTTTCATATTTAAGACTCACTCTCCTGGCCTTTACCTGAGAACCAATACTGTAGGTACAGTGACACCTCCTGAGTTTGGAACATCACAAAGCAAAGAAATCTTAGATCCCAACAGAACTGAGAGTCCACCCCATCTGTGCTGCCTGCTGAGTGAGTGACTTTAAGAGCCAACCTCTGAAGTCTCAGCTTCTTCTCTTTGGAATTGTTTTTACATTTCTTTACTTATTTGGGAAGGAGAAGCAGAGAGAATAAGTAGGCACACAAGGGAGGTCAGAGACTAACTCTCTGGAGTCTCTTCCCTCCTTCATCTGTCCCAGGCTCAGCAGCCTTTGATAAGCCATCTCCACAGCTCAAGTCCTCGATGCTTATCTGGACAATGGCAGTGATGAGGTTTGCCTCCCAAGGTTATCTCAAGGACGAATGGACCAGTTTACATAAAGGATTTAGCAAACAGGCATGTCTGCAACTGGCCTGGAAAATGTGGCTCTTTCTACCAGGAATTCCACGTCGCAAGTGATTGGCTTTGAGAAGATAAAGCATCTGCAAACACTCAAAATCTTGCTGTTACGGTCACCTGTAATCTCAGCACTCAGCAAAGCTAAATCCCAAGCATTGGAAGTTCAAGAGTAGTCTGGATTACATGAGAACCTGTCTCAAAAATAAAATAAAAGCTGGATGGTGGTGGCGCATGCCTTTGATCCCAGCACTCAGAAGGCAGAGGAAGACAGATCTCTGAGTTCGAGACCAACCTGGTCTACAGAACAAGTTCTAGGACAGCCAATGCAATGTAGAGAAATCCTGTCTGGAAAAAATAAAATAAAATAAAATAAAAAGTGGGGATGGGAGATTTCTCAGTTAGTAAAATGCATCCTGCACAGATATAATAGCCCGAATGTGAGTTTGGATCACCCACACCCACAGGGAGTGGTGGGCAAAGGGACTCATTGCATCTCAGCGGTTAAGGAGATCTTGGTAATGTGGTGACATTTAACCTGAACCGAGTATTAAAGTCACTAATAAAAACACTACTGGTAGATCTATGTGTTATAGCTTCAGAGTTAGCCTGACACTCCTGGGAAGAACAGCCTTCAATTGAGGAATTGCCCCCTATGCAGCAATCAGGGTCTTTATTGATGTGATAAAACACCATGACAAGAAGCAACTTTAGGGGAAAGCTTCATTTCATTTTATAGCTTACAGTCCATCACCCAGGGAAGTCAGGGCAGAAACTGATGCAGAGACGATGGAGGGATGCTGCTTGCTGATTCGCTCCTCATAGCTTCAGCCTGCTTTATTATAGAG
The DNA here is from genome assembly GCF_011762505.2 of Arvicanthis niloticus. Lineage (NCBI taxonomy): Eukaryota > Metazoa > Chordata > Mammalia > Rodentia > Muridae > Arvicanthis > Arvicanthis niloticus. The sequence continues at coordinate 19,904,608 of NC_047661.1, forward strand.
CCAGAGCCCACAATAGGCTAGGCTCTCCCCCATCGATCACTAATTGAGAACATACAATACGTACTTGTCCATAAACATTTTTTCAATTCAGAGTCCCTCTTCCCATTGACCCTACTTTGTGCCAAGTTGATATAAAAACCACTATCATCAGATCGGCCTGTGGTCATTTTTCTTGATTGACTGCTATTTGACATAGCAAGGTCCAGCCCACTATGGATGGTGCCACTCCTGGACAGGTGGTCCTGAGCCATGTATGAAAGCAGACTAAGCAAACCTTGCTTGGAAGGCAAGCCAGACAGCACATACTCTCTGCCTCCCTGCCTTGAGTTCCTGCCCTGACAGTAGCACGGAAGGGTAAGCAGAATAAACCCTTTCCTCCCCATGTTGCTTTTGATCAGCGTTTTATCACAGCAGTAGAAGGCACAGTAGGATGCTATGAAAACTCTTCTTGAAGGGAAAGCTTCCTGAGGGGCCTGGTTTATTTGGGCTGTCGCACAGGATGACAATCAAGGCTGGGGAGAGGGCTCAGTGAGTAGGTGACCATGAGTTCCTAAATGAACGTGAGTTTGAGTCCCCAGCACCCTAGGCAAGAAGTTGGGCCTAGAGTTGTACCCACAGCATGGTAAGCCCTATTGTAGGGGATGGTTCAGAAGGGACTGCTTACTAGCAACGTAGGTCTAGGCTCAGTGAGTGACCCTGTCACAATGAATGAGGTAGACAGCAACACAGTAGGACACTTAATGTCTTTCTCTGGCTTCCCACTCATGGGTACACCCCAGAACCCATGTGTACATCCATCCTACATATGTATGTACATGCACATGGGTCCACCCCAGAACACATGCGTACATCCATGCTACATATATATATATACATACATACATATATATATGTGTGTATATATATACATATATATGTACATATATATGTACATGTATATATATATGTACATATATATATATATATATATATATGTATGTATGTATATATATGTGCATGCACACTGTCTTAGTCAGGGTTTCTAGTCCTGCACAGAACATCATGACCAAGAAGCAAGTTGGGGAGGAAAGGGTTTATTCAGCTTCCACTTCCACATTGTTGTTCATCACCAAAGGAAGTCAGGACTGGAACTCAAGCAGGTCAGGAAGCAGGAGCTGATGCAGAGGCCATGGAGGGATGTTACTGGCTTGTTTCCCCCTGGCTTGCTCAGCCTGCTTTCTTATACAGCCCAGGACTACCAGCCTGGGGAGGGCACCACCCACAAGGGGCCCTCCCTGCTTGATCACTAATTGAGAAAATGTCTTATAGCAGGATCTCATGGAGGCATTTCCTCAACTGAGGCTCCTTTCTCTGTGTTTTGTGTCAAGTTAATACATAAAGCCATCCAGTACATACATTAAACACCCATATACATGTGTACACACATGTGAAAATAGAAAGCACGGTTTATACTAGACATGTAACAATAGTAAGAGCTATAGTAATAGTAAAAATAATAATGGCAATAATAAATAAATAATAAGTAATAATAAATAATAGGAATAATTGTTAGAATTCACACTGGACTGTGAGAAGTGAGGAAACCCTGGTAAGAGAGGCTGTGCTCAGTCTGTATTTTGAAGAGGACTGGGGCCAAAAAGAGGAGCTTAGGGTTAATGCAATGAGGAAAGGTTTTACACGGAGGCCTTCGACCCTGGTGAAACAGAGCAGGAGGTAGCCATTTCAGCAGCAATGCCTCTTGGGTAGAGACATACTCAGGAACACTTTGTAAACAAGCTCCTTAACATAGCTGTCTTCAGGGATCATCTGTAAAACATAATTATGATATTTCATGGGTGCCACCAGAAATGCATGAGTACTATACATGCAACCATGTTCAACAGTGCCAAGATACTCTAGTCTATAAAGTTCTGACGCATGGTGAGGATACAGCCCAGTGAGAGCGCACTTACAAAGCCCTGAGTTGGATCTCTACTGGGGCATAAAATGTAAAAGAGCACACACCTCCAATCCCAACAACCCAGGAAACTTGAAGTAGGAAAATCAGAAGTCCAAGGCCATCCTTGGCCTAGAGTTCAAGGGCAGCCTGGGCTACTTGAGACCCTGTTATCATAAAAGAGAAGAGTCTAGATCCTCATGTCTTTCAGTATTAAGTGGGACACTCTAAAGCATTTAGATGCCTAATTAGACCTGTGTCTTGTCCTACACATGTGTGAGGTTTGCTTGGGGTTTGATTTTTATTTTGCTCCACTTTAAAGTTGTAATCAAAGGGGAGTGGTAAGATGGGTGAATATACCAATCTTCTATAGCAGTTTATAGTGTATTCACTTCTCCAGTGGTGAGAGGGGACTTTACTTGCATAAGTGTAAAGAAAAAAAAAAAAATGTTTGACTGACCATCCTTGACAAGATCTGGGCCTTTTGTGTGAGAATGTAATCCATGTTTACAGTGAGCTTAGATTTGGGGCAGATTTTTGAGTTCTTCTCTTTCAGAACATTCTCTGGAGGAATGTGTCCTTTTCACTACAGCATCTGCTGGAGCTTGCCTGCTGAGCGGGAGGGGGGGTGGGGTGTGTGTGTGTCCTCGAAACTCTCAAGAAGGTTGAAAACCTGTAGATGAGAACTCGTACCTACTTGGGATAAATTGGCTGTTCTGTGTTCAGAACCTGTGTTGAGGAATAGTTCAGAGAGAACATCCAGGTCCCAGGGAATGGTTGGTCACAGGAGCCTTATTATAGGGTTTATCTTTACACCCATGCTTACTTTTTTTTTTTTTTTTCAAACGCAAAGAACGGCCACTGGCTTGAGACAGGCCCAGTACACCCTTTATTCCAGCTCCTTTATGCTCCCCTTTTAAAGAAGCTGTCAAGTTCTCTTTCTGCAGCTGACAGGAAAGGCCAAATCTGGGATGCTGCAAAGCAGGCACAAAAAGAAAGTTTTTTGTGTTGATGTTTTTACCAAGTGAGCTAAGGAGAATTTTAGAATCATGTAATTTACTCCGGAGGCATTTACTGTACATAGCTATAGTGATGGTAATTTCTTTCATTGTTGAAGTGAAAAGATAACCATCAATCAGTTGTCAATTGGTCAATTGCAGAAGTGATGAAAAGAACCCAGTTGGAACAATCACTTCTGTGGCTACCTAGACCATTGGGAGGCTTGAGAGAAGCGTGGGAACTGGATTGCGTTTTTTAAAGGGATTGGGCCAGATCGCCAGAAAGGTTACTGGGCATCACTGCCCAGTAATGAACGGCTTTACCATTATGCGTTTTCAAGCTGAAAAATAAAATTGAAACATGAGGTTAAATAGTATAAAATTGTTCACTGAGCTAGGTAAGAGGTAACCGACGCCCCCCTAGGACCCTGAAAATTAATGATCTCTTAATAGAGGAATAAATAATAACTCATTAATTAGAGCAACAAGTTCATAGCAATGTGCCATCCTTAGCTCTGGTCCTGGGAACCTTGAAACAACACACTTTTCAGGTATTTTTCCTAAAGCATGGGAAAAATCAAGTTAATTTTAAACATTATGTTTAAACAAACATCTGCAAATAATTTTGTCGTTAAAACCTATGGGTGTTCACATAAAAGTTAGGATGACAGTAGTTTTTAAAAAATCATTAACTTGCTTGAAAGGGAATGATACCTTAGGACTTAGTGCTGGGAATGTGATTTCCTGTCAATTTCTCTTATTTCTAAGAATAGCAATGTTATAGATTTATTCTGAAAGAGTCCCAAATACATCTTGTTGGGGTTTTTGTTTGGTTGGTTGGTTTTGTTTTTTGTTTTGTTTGGGTTTTTTGTTTTGTTTTGTTTTGGTGGTTTTTTTTTTTTTTCTTTTTTGGTTTTTTACTGTGGTAGGTAATAAAAAAGGATTACAGGCCCCCAGAAGGACACAGCATCATCAGTGAGCAATCCAGCCCATGGTTTCTTAGATACCGTATTGTCTATTCTGTTCCGCTATGTGAAAAATGTTGAATATCAACAATGGGTTTCAGTGCTGCATTGTTGAGTTTTGTATGAACTAATCTAGCTTCACTAAAAAAAAAAAAAAAATAGAAGAAGAAAAAAGAAAAAAGAAAGAAAGAAGAAATAAAGGGAAAGAAAAAAAAAGACAGCTTTGAACAAAAGTCCACAGCCAGTGTGTTCCAAGTCCCTGCTCAGGGCTGACTGTGGCAGGGGACACTCTCCTGCTGGCTCTCTCTGTCCACACTTAGCTGGCTCCCATCCTCAGGTGCACGGCCACACCCTTGCACCCAACCTTGATCCTCTGATGGGGAAGGTCCCAGGACTTGTCAGCTGGGACAGGCCTCACCCCCAAGAACTCTGTGCAGTACTGAGAAGGTAAGGGATTATGAAGCTTCTCTGCCCGGGTGGGCTGGCCTAGCTCGGAAACTTTGTAGAGAAACATGGATTTTTAACTTTCACCTCTCTCTCTCTCTCTCTCTCTCTCTCTCTCTCTCTCTCTCTCTCTCTCTCTCTGTTCTTCTTCTCCTTCACCTCCTCCTCTTCTTCCTCTTTCTCCTCCTTCTTCTTCCTCTAGCAAACCTGACAGATTTCTCCAGAAAAAGTGGCCATCCATGGAATGAGTGAAATACTCTTTCTATTCCAGTAAGTAATTGACTTGTAACTAAAACATTGAAGTGGTTGCTGTGCAAGTGCAGGGTGAGTGGCTGCTGGCACAGGTGCTGCTTCCCCTTTCGCCTGAAAAGAAAAGGGGCTTAACCTGTGATTAAGTTTCAAGTCAATTGACCTCAACATGATAGCACATAATTCTCCTTTGCCTCCCGAAAGGCCCGGGTTCCTGTTTTGACCCTGGTCCTGACACCTGTGCTTTTAATGTCTCCCCCGGTGCAAAGGCTTGAGTTGTTCTTTTCGTTCAAAAGTAAAGTGAGTACGTAAGAGCTCAGGGTGAATCCTAGTGGTATAGACCAGAACTATCTCGGAAATAGTGCTCACTCAGTGAGTTGGTTTGTGAGGGTTTTTTGTTGTTTTGTTTTGTTTTGTTTTGTTTTTAATGTATTAACTCTAAATTCATGCAAATTATCCTTGTACCGGTTTAAACTCTGATTCTATAGACAAATTTCATTTGCTGCTAAGGTTACACAAAGTCTAGATCAGTGAATTGCAGGCGAGTAAGGGTATAAGAAAGTTGATGTAAAGTGCTTTGGAGTGCTCGATACATCACATTTCCACAGGCTCGACAGACTTCAATCTTGGCTGATTTTTTTTTTTTTTTTTTTTTTTTTTTTTTTTTTTTTTTTTGGAGCTCTAACATGGAATAGCAACATTGTTTCTCTGAGTTTCTGCAAACAGGATCAAAGTCTATTTAATGTCTGCCGGATGCCCCCCTTGAATTTTGGAGTCAGACGGATACATACTAGCCCAAAGCAAAATAAATCAGTGATAGCTAAAATTACTGCTCTCGGTTCATTTTCCATAGACCAGTTGCATTCGAAGAGTCTCTGTAAGATTCAGGCAGCTACAGACTGCTGTGTTTTCTTCTTTTTTTTAACATGGGAATTAAAAGTGCGCGCTGATGGTGGCTACTCGGCCCCATTTTGGGGCCAGGCTGTGATGAGCTGTGGAAAGCCATTTCTGACCCTCTGCTTGCAGCAGCGAGCCTAAATTTCCCCCCTTGCTTGCCCATCACTGTCAGTCAATTATAGGATTGAACTGAACCAGAAAATCTGGTACAGTCTGGTAATTAGTACAAAGGGTTTCCAGTCTAGTGTGAAGACGAGATGCAGGAGCCCCAGCAGCCCCAGAAATCGTTTTGATTGGACATGGACATTGCTTTTTAGTGCTGCCTGGTGACTTCCTAAAGATAATACCTCCTGCCCTACAGGTCTTCCTTCAAGTACATTATGGGCCTTTTTGAAAGAGTGTGTGTGTGTGTGTGTGTGTGTGTGTGTGTGTGTGTGTGTGCGCACGCGTGCGCAGGCACATGTGTCTGTGCATGTGTGTGTCTGTTTCTTTTTTTAGAACCCACTTCTCCCATTTTTAGACTGTCATTTTTACCTATCAAACAGACACATTTTGACTTGCCCAACAAAGAACCAAGTTATCAACACTCACAGAAGCTGACGTTTTTAATTCAGGCTTCATTATGGCTTTGAGTTATGACAGTGAAGTACAAAGACGTTTTAAGGGGGTTTTTTCATTATTTTTTTAAATCCAGCATTGGGATGTTTATCTTTCTTTTGTAGTCATGCTTCCCTCTCTATCTTTTTCTTGGTAATATATAATTAGCATTATCAAAACCATCAGCTATCATCCCTTTTGACTTTTGACCTTTATTTTTTTTAATATGTCTCAAACTAAAATAAGAAAAAAAAAAACCCTACATAACCCATCTTAATTAACTATTTTGGGATTGTTAAAACAATGACACATTTTTTTCAAGTGTGACTCTCTTAAAGTAGAATAAGAATAGATAAATAACAGACCTTATGGTAAAATAATAGCAACAAAATTCATCTCATGAAAAACATTTCAGCTGCAAGTGTGGTTGCACCGTCTTTATTTCAGCACACTTTTTAAACTTATATTCTAGAGACTTGGGCTTGTTGGCAGTGCTGGTTTGTGATAAGTTGTGGATGTTTTAGGGTGATATATATATATATATATATATATATATATATATTTGTGCATAAGCAAGCATGATCTTTGATTCAGAATCACAATGACCTAATCTTTTATCAAATAAAATGAAAGAGTTTGGTAACCTCTCAATGTGACTAATGCCTACCTCCAAAAGATAGATATATGTCTATGTAAGAACAAATTGGAAGATGCTGGGTACAAAATTGCAGAACCAGCAGGGTCCAAACTAAGACAAGCAGAAAACACACGGTTCTTCATTTCCAAGACTCTTGTCTTTAGAACAGTCTGCACGGTGATTCCTTAAGACACACGTGTGTCCTGAATCCTGTAAAGGAAGATTAACCCAGGTCTTGCTGTAGCATTAAGTACTTGTTTTACTCTGTTTGCCTTCTTCAGAAAATGGCTGGTACCATGCCTGCTAGCGATCCTCGTGTCTCTGACTTTACTGTGCCTGCTGGGGAGCCTTACATCTCTGACTTTGCTATTGCATTTCAAGAAGGTTAATGTTGCTTTTGTAGCTCTGTCAGAAGTAAAGCATTTGCCCAATAAACACGTAGTGATTTCCAAGGCTGTTTGTGCAACAGCATTTCTGCTGAAATTCTTCTGTATTCATTTCTCCATTGTTTATTAATCATAACACAGTGTTATGCTTTGAGAATAAGCATATTTATGTAATTAACACTTTTTGTTTTTAGCTAAACCTTGCTCATTAAAAACTAAGAGGGTCTCAGAAAACAATATAAATAGACAACTTCTCTAGGATGCTATTTACATTCAATTTGAACTGGCTGTTAGCTTTCCATCTTCAGCTGTGCCCACGAATTCTCTAAGCGTGTCCTGGCAATATTTTTCTTAATTTTTTTTAATAAATCTAAGCTATATGTTGTAATTACAAAGGTGCTGGCCATATGCAGTATAACACAGTTCTGTGCCTGAAAAACTGAAGGCTCCGTGGGTCTGTATAAAATTCCAGGGGCCCACAAGTTTCAGTCCAAACACATTTTTTTTTGTCATTTCAATCTTATTCCAAGAGGCAAGAGCAAAACTTTTTTGTGTTTTTATTTTTAAAATCAGCACATAATGTATTAGATACCACAGTAACATGTTCCAATGGAGTATGTTCCCATTGGTCTCCTTCAGCCCCATGGCCTCTACCCACCTCAACACCTGTTTTCCCCTTTTATCTTCCCGACCCCCAGACTCTTTTCTGTTTTCCTAAGAGTACAATTTGAGATGAACCTTAAAGGGTATTAAGTATTGTGATTTCAAACTAAGTTTTTGGGGACACTGAGGCTGTAAAGAACAGGAGGCTGATAACTGTTTGGTCCCTAAGCTCAGAAAACCTGTGCCGTTTACTGCTGAGAATGTACATGGGAGGTGCAATTACTCAGGATGAAGAATTACTCGGGCCACCTTATACATAGGAACGCACAGCATAGCCAGGATTGTCCATGGAGACGGTGACATAGTCAACTTTCTTTCTCAGTCTTGGACTATGGTAAACTTTCCCCACATCACGGGTCATTGTGTAGACATTCTGTTACTAAAAGCACACGCTGAGGGAGAAATTGCCCTGTGCTCAGAATCAAGACATGAGCTTGGACCAAATCCAACCCCTTGCTTCATCAGTACTATTATTTCTGGGTGCATACTTGTGTTGTTATTAAAGTATCAATCCATCTTTTTTTTCCTAAGAAAGTAATATGTTGGAGGTAATTTTTAAGATGTGAGTGTGGTTTTTAAAATGCACAGAACATAAAGGCAACAACATGGGCATTTTAAAGCGCACGGCTCATTGGTCTTAACTGGGAGGGATTTTTTTTTCTTTCCAAAGTGAAAATTTTTAATTAGGACTTAAATCCAAATGTAAGAAACATAGAATAAATTAAGGAAAGTTGAGTGACAAATTTTCCAAAAATGCATTTGATAAAATACAATTCCCATAAGCTTTGCCACATGACAGGATAACATGATATATTTAGGGATATAGGACACGCTATGTCTTTATCTTGACAATCCATAGTGAAAGATGAAAAACACTAGAGAAAATGTGTGTGTGTATGTGTTTCAGGAGTGAATACTCTGAATTATATCACATATACATAAACAAATATATATTACATATATCTCATATATATTTCACCCCGAACTCTGTTATTCACAAGTTTCATTTCACATATGCAGACTCAGCTTTTGTGCAAATTTGCTGCCTTTATTCTTTGAGCCTAATATTTTATTGAACACATTTTGGGGAGTTCTTGAATTGAACCTTTGCAGAGAAGGAACAGCCCAAACAAAAAAACCCTACCAAGTAATTTTTACGTTATTTATGTCAACTGTGTGCGTGCTTCCACATCCTTTATCTTCATCTTATAGAAAGGAAATCCCATTTATTCACTCCCCCAACAAACAGTTAAGCACAGAGCTCAGGTGCTGGGAGTCCAGGAATCAGTTAGGCAGGCAAGCGGGGCCCATCACCTACAGTGCTCGCAGAGCTAGGGAGTGACCCCGTGGATACAAAGTCGGGGAACAGCTCAAACAGGTCTGGAAATCTTTCGAATTTGTAGCTTCATCTAGCTGTGTTTGTTTTGCTGATCTTGTTGGGGGTTTTTATTTGTTTGTTTTGTTGGATTTTTTTTTCCTGATTCCAAACTGAGAGAAAAGGGCAGGTGGGCTGGGGGTACCCACCAGTGCAGAAGGTACAGCCTGGTGGACCTCTTATGCACCAGGAGATTCCTCTGAGGCTCTTCCGTGGTAATGCAGGAATGCGTGCATGTGTTGTTTGGAAGGGAGATATGAAGGGGAAGAAGAGGAAGCATGCAGGCACAGGCCACTTTCTGACCTCATCCCTTCCAGACTCCTTAGCTGTGTTGTCCTTCAGACACAAAGAGTCCTTTCAGGGGCTGGCACAAGACCTTCTTCAGTCAGAAGCCTGCATACCTTACTTGTCTGTCATAGCTCAGAGTGTCCGGCAATCAGATTCAGTTCTTGTTGGTACCATGGGCCCTATCTTAAACTGAAGGTGTTTTCTCTGACTGGTCATCCAACAATCTCTTTTGAGCTGTAACCTTCACTAGGGTGGCAGTGTGATGTCACATGAGTGGCACACGATGCAATCGGACCATGAGCACAGTTAACTTATGGTCTTTGGTCCATCTTCTTGTCTCTAGAACATGAGAACAGAAAATGTGGTAGTACCCAGAGAAGCTTCTGAAAATGGCAGAATTCTGCCTTCTTGTTGGATTGTTCTCTGGAGATTCACCCAGAGGCAGAATATTTATTTACTCCTGTGGTCATGCTTTTGCTCAGAAGCATGAAAAGCTGTGGAGATTTCAAAAGTCAAGAGGGGAAAGTAATCATAAGTGAGTGTCCACTGTGTCCACTATAGTGTCTGCCTTTGCTGACACAGAGTTCCTGTGTCCACTATAGTGTCTGCCTTTGCTGTCACAGAGTCTCAGTGTCCACTGTAGTGTCTGCCTTAGCTGTCATGAAGTCCCTGTGTCCACTATAGCATCTGCCTTTGCTGTCACTGAGTCCCTGTGTCCACTATAGTGTCTGCCTTTGCTGTCACAGGTCCCTGTGTCCACTGTAGCGTCTGCCTTAGCTGTCACAGAGTCCCTGTGTCCAGTGTAGCGTCTGCCTTAGCTGTCACAGAGTCCCTGTGTCCACTGTAGTGTCTGCCTTTGCCATCACAGGGTCCCTATGTCCACTGCAGCATCTGCCTTTACTGTCACAGAGTCTCCGTGTCCACTGTAGTGTCTGCCTTCGCTGTCACGAGTAGTCAAAGTGGAGTCTCTGAACCATCCTACCCCTTTTGGATGTTGCAAATTTATTTTGTTTGCTTATTTCCTCATTTTCATCTCAGGGTTTCTATCCCTGGGACATTGTTAGAAAATATGAGGGAAAGGCCAGGAAAGGCTTTGGGGTGCTTCAAGTAAAACCAAGAGCTCTCTCTGTTTCCATCTAGTTAGCTTAGATCAATTTTCTAATCTATTCTCCTGTGTCATCTACCTATTGATACATGCTGGGCCTCAAAGTGCTGGCTTCCTTTGACTCTTTTAATTAACTTTTAAAATCAATTATGGTTATTTGTATAGATTCCTATTGTGTCTTCTCTTTGCCTTTGCATGGTTTGGGTTTTCGCTTTGTTTTGTCTTTTTGATTTTTGCTTTTTTTGTTTACGATACTCGCTGTTGTGAATTAACGGTGTCTTCCCTTCCACCTCTTGAACTAGAGAAACTAGTAGCTCATAAGAGGCTAAATGAGCCTGAGACTATAGGGACACTGGGATCCTTAAATTATTTAAATTGAAAAATGGCTGGTTTTACAATCAGAAAAACTCAAGTGGACTGTAAGCCCTACTTGACCGTCCCCTTCTCTGGATGATCCTGTAATGACAGTTGGAGTTATCTGCCGTCCACGTCACCGTCCACAAGAGCAGCTGCTTTCACTACTAACCTCTGCTGCAGCTCTGGGACACTGGAGCCAGTTCAGGTTAGAGGAGTCTGGAGGATGGGAAACTTGACCAGAATCTGAAACTGGATCTAATGACATACACGCTCAGTGAAAGCAACAGACCCAAGAGCAAAGGCCAGGGGCCACCCCTCCTCTCCCAGAATGGAGTCTTAACAACTCTCACATGGAAGGCTGGAGGGGGCAGACGGAGGACACAGAGTAAGGGATAGTTAGGAGTCAGCACAGTTGCTGCTCTAAAAGGTTTGCAAGCTCCCATAAACGTCCCTGGTTTTATCTTCATTTTTTTTTAATTGTGTATGTTTTGTGGCATGTAGGTATATGCACCTGTGGAGGCCAAAGGTTGGCACTGGGCATCTTGTTCTATAACTTTACACCTTACTTTGTGAGGCAAGTTTTCTAGTTGAGCCTGGACTTCATTGATTAGGCAAGACTGGCTAGCCAGTGCACCCCTGGGACCCTCCTGTCTCTGCTTACCTAGTACTAGTGTTACAGGGAACGCTGGCATGCCTGGCATTTATGTGGATGTTGGAGATTTGAACTCAGGTCCCCATGCTTGTGTGGTAAGTGCTTTACCCACTGAGCCATCTCTATAGTCCCAGGTTTTCTTTTGGTAAGTGAGTGACACTGGGGGCAGCATCTATTGATTTTTCTGAAATCCATCACTGCCAACAGCATTAAATCACAGATGTTAACAAACATGGGTCACACTATGATTTTTTATTTCCCTCTCTATGACAATGAGGAATTTATTCATATGTACACATATACAGACATACATATAGATAACACACACACCACACACACATACACACCCATCCATACCTTATATGCATTTACCAAGCTAGATGCATTATACTACAAAATAACAAAATAAGATCTTGATTCACTTAACTCAAAACACTAAGCATCTACCTCCCACTAATAAATCAAAATATTGAAATTAAAAGAATATTGAAATCAGAAATACAGAACACATTACAAGTGATTTTTTTAACATGGAAAAATACTAGGCTTTTATAAACCTCTCATTCTTGATTTTACATTTAAAATTTCTTTAAAAAAAAAATCTGACAAATAAGATTCAAAATCGCAGCCTTTTTGTTTTGATTCGTTGGAAAGTAGCCTGTTCCCTCTTTCACAGACTCTGAAAACATTTGTCAGGAAACTTCCAACACTGTCGTCACCATGGCAACCACCCACCAACAGCCATTGGCGTAAGGCTGGCTATAATCTTCCAACTCTATTCTCTTCTCCAAGCCTTAAATTCAAGCCTGGTCTGCTCAGGAATTTGGGGGTGTGGGTTAATGTTGAGGTTGAACTACCCTACCAGTAGCCCCTCTTTGCATGCAGCTGACAAGCTCAGGAAGCAAATAAAGGAATGGAATGACACCTGTGATGTCACACAAAGGCTAACTCGATGATGACAGCTTACATCACAACGATCTTGAGCATGTGGAGAAGCCAGCCTGTCTTTCTAGCTACCCATCACAGTTTGGCCCTTATAATCTCAAAATGTTTGTATGTTCATGTGACTTGTTTGTAAACTGATTTTTGGTGGTGGAAGATTGATGAAATTATTTAGGACTCTTTTTTTTCCATTTTGAGTTCAGATAAAGCATTATATGTGACTCCCTGGCTTCTTTCTCCAGTTAAAGAACGTAAGGCCCTTTCTACTCCCACACCAAAGTGCCACAATAACAGAACATGGGAGGCCCTTTTTTAAGCTCCCTGGGGCCCCCCATTAGTATGCACTGATGGTATACTATCTTGTAAGAGAAACTTCCTTAACTTTTATATGACTTCAAAATTTATTCCTTGGGGACACCTATGGCAGGTGGAAGTCCCCCAGGGTGACTTAACTCCAATGCATTCTCCCAACATGACAACATACTGGGGGTAAGTGAGCAAAAGCATCATGTTTTTGATGAACCTTAAATTTGCTGTGACTGACCCTTAGCAGTCACCTGAACACTGAGAACATCAGATTAGTTCATGTTTCCTGCAAGCTCAGTGCTAGTCAAGACCATCTTCATGAAATTCAATGAGTACACAAAGACACATAGACACACACAGACACACACACTTTGGGACTGGAAAGAAGGCCCAGTGGTTAGGAGAACTGATGTTCTTGCAGAGGCTTGATTCCCAGCACCTGCATAGTATCTGTAACTCCAATTCCAGGGGATGAGACCAAAGACCCCCTTCAGGCCTCTAAGGGCACATAGTGCACACACATACACACATATATGCAAACAAAGCACTCATACACATAAAATAAATCAAAGTCAGGCATGATGGTGCGTGCTTTTAATCCCAGTGCTTGGGAGACAGGAGACGGCCCAATCTCTGTGAGCTGGAGACCAGCCTGACCTACATACATAGTGAGTTCCAGGACAGCCAGAGATACACACTGAGAACCTATTTCAAAAATAATAATAATAATAATAATAATAGAAATAATAACAAATTTTTTTAAACAAAAGTGAGGCACACTTAGCAAGAAGGAAGTAGAAACGTAGAAGAACCAGTGAGAGAGGGCATGAGAGAGAAGATGGTGAGAACATCATGACGGGATGCTGTCATGAAGCCCGTGGCAGTGGACATAGGCGTAAAAAGACAATGATTTAAAAAAAAAAAGTGAAACTGGCAGCCAAGGATAACAAAGCACAGAGATTCCTGACTTCCAGGAGCTCTGCTGAGATGTGTGAGCTGGGGTGCCTTAAGCCATCTCTGGCTCTCCACAGTGCTTTCTCGGTTGAAGCTGTCCTTCCAGCCTGAGTCTCCAGGGAGCCACAGTGCTGATACTGTGCACAAGTGAAAGCAGATGCTGAAGAGTCATGTGACACCCCGGGGTTGTTACCAGATGAACATCTCTGTACAATCATGCCAAGTTTTCATCGTTTGATTAATTGGTGTATGTTACTTTGGACTATTTTCTAAAATTTTTAGTGTTCAAAGTGCAATTGTTTTCTCACAAATGGTTCTTAAAGTCCAAAATTCAGAGTACAGCCAAACTCACTACATCAGGAAGTCTGAAGATAAAATCCATTCATCAATATATTGTGAACTCCACTGGTGACTGTCAAGCATGTCTAAGGTAGACAGAGCCACAGGTCCAAAGAAAGGAGGCAGGGCAAAGGAAGAGAGCATGGGTTATAGGCATGAGTCATGTCTGCACTGCAGTTTGTCAACCTGACTTTCCCAGACAGTCTCACTCCTTGTGTTTGTGCCCTGGTCCTTGGACATTAAATGAGCAAAAGGAAAAAAAAAAAAAAAAAAAAAAAACCGCAGCAGTCTCTCCATAGCTTCAGAATTCTCATTAAAGATAAAGAAATTATAAATAGTTGAAGAAGATGGCTCAATCTGTAAAGTATACAAACATGAAGACCTGGGTTCAATCCTCATCATCTATGTAAAAAGCTTGTGTGTATCTGTAATCCCAGCACTAGGAAAGCAGAGACAGGAGGATTCCTGGGACCTAAGAACTAGCCAGCCTAGCCTAGCCTAACCAGTGAGTTCTGCATTCAGTGAGACTCTGTCTTGAAAAATAAAGTGAGAGGGCTGGGTGTGGTGGTGTGTGCCTTTAATCCCAGTACTTGAGCGGCAGAAGTAAGCAGGTATCTGTGAGTTTGAGGCAGGCCAGCCTGGTATACATAGAAAGTTCCAGGTCAGCCAGAGTCAGACCCTCTCTCTCTCTATAGATAGATAGATAGATAGATATAGATATATATGTGTGTGTGTGTGTGTGTATGTGTGTGTAGAGAGAGAAAGAGAGTTTATATAGAGAGAATATATAGTATATATGTATATATACATATATATGAATGTATAGTATATACATATACTGGGTGGAGGCTGACCAGGTGGTTCAGTAAAAGTACTCACTGCCAAATTCAAAAATCCAAGTTCAACCCCTGGAATCCTCATGGTGGAAAGAGAAAACTGGCTCCTTCACATTTGTCCTCTGAGCTCCACAGGCACAGCACATGGCCTGTGTCCCCACATACATATCATACACACACACAAAGGCAATAATAACTTTTCAAGTTAATAATAAGGTGGAGAACTCTAGGAAGACACTTGGCATCAACCTCTGGTCTCCACACACATGTCCACACACATACACATTCAGAACATATTCAGTCCCATACATGTCAGAATTTACCCAGCAAGACCACTGTCTACCTCTCTCTCGACATCCAGATGGGTGGTCGAATTACAGCATAAACCTCCCAAGTGTATGCACATGTAGATGAGAGCTTTAATGTATTTTGGACAAGGACAAAAAATAAAAAAAGAGTTTTAAATTACAGTCTCTGCTGACATGGTACTCATCTGACCCTCACTCCAACCATGGAAGAGCGGCTCGTCTGGGTGTACCCCCATTTTACAGATGAACCACCATGAAGAAAACTGTGTGAAATCTCAGGGCCAGTGTGGCCTCGTTCTGGAGTTCTTACCCTAAGACAGATGGAAAATTGACCAGGGGTCACCCTAGCTATTCATGGACAGCTGTCCATGTCAAAAGAATCTCCCATTCTTTAGGTGGAGAATGCAATTAGCATGCTAACAGTGTTCTGCGTCCGTGTTCATAGCGGGCATTATACTCACAGACACAGGGACGAGCCTTACTACGCAGACACCAGCACGCCGTTTGTCATCTTCTGAGGCATCGACACTCGCTCTTGTGACCGATTGGAGACTTTTGGAGCTTCTTTGATTTAAAAAAGAAATAAAAAAAAAAAAAAGTTGGAATAGTTAAGAGCTCCCAGCTATACATGCGTCTCTAAGCCCAAGCGTCAGTAAAACTTTGAAAGTAGGGTACGACTCCTTCTTAGAACATTTCTCAAGATGGAAATCAGCCTGAATGAGTTGGATATAAAAAAAAAAAAAAAAAAGGAGGCAAAGTGGACCCACGAAGCCCTGGAATAATTGAGATCTGGCTTTGACCCAAAATGGTTCCAGCCATCTGCCTCATTTGTTGTAGACTTCTCAAGGAGAAATTTCTGGCTACCTAAGAGCAGCCTGAGATGGGACCAACTCTAGGCCAACCCCAAGAAAACAGTCAATCATTTGTGCATGCACCAGCCGTTGCCTGTGTCTGTCACCCAGGCATTCTTCTAAATCTTTCTTTCACTCCTTTCTCACCTGTTTGCTACTACTCCTTCCTCCTCCTCCTCCTCCTCCTCCTCCTCCTCTTCCTCCTCCACCTCCTCCTCCTGTTCCTCCTCCTCCACCTTCTCTTGCTCACAACAGCCTTACTCCCTGTGGCTCTGCCCCGCCTTCATGTCCTCCATGGCTAAGAGAGGTAAGGTGAGTCTTGACAGCTTTTTTAATAAGCTGTGTTTTCCAAGGTGCTATTCATTATATCGGGGACGGATCCTTTAAGCTGGGAAGCAGATCGAGGACAGTGACTCCTAGACACAGCACTGCCTTCTCCAGGTAGCTGTGTAGCGGACAGTTCTTCCTCTCTCCCACAGGTAGCCCCAGTCCTCAGCACTTGGCACCTTAGTGATGAAGGCAGCCCTGACAAGATAACAGGGCTGAAAGTACCTGAATGGGAAAGGGCTGGATCTGTTTTGAGCTGCCTGGCACTCGAGGAGGCTGAGAAGGGCCTTGAGAGTAGACATCAGAGTCCCCTCATTTGAATTCTTCTAAAAGCCAGTGTGAGTTTTGAGAGACTTCTGGCAATGGCAAGTCTGTTTCTGCTTAGGTCCCTTTCAGTTAGTTGCATTTGGGTTTCAATCACCATCAAATTAAGATGTAAGTCAATCATTTATGGGGCATTTATTAAGCACCTACTGTGTGCCAGAATGGTGCTAGGCACTATGGGCATTCCAATTAGAAATCTAGCTTCTGCCCTCAGGAGGCTGATACACCACTAACAGGAGCAGAGAGAATTTGTTAATTATATAGCTCAATTTTGGAAAAGTACTAGGTTCTAAAGAAACCCTGGGGGAGGGAGGTGATCTGATAAAAAAAAAGATTAGGTAAAATGTCGGAGGGGGGGGGGAGGGACATTTAAAACTGACATCAGAAGGATAGGCAGGGGACTCATGGGAAAGGAGGCTCTACCAAAAATGCTTATCAAATTGTGTGGGGTGCTGACCCCCGAGCAGAATATGCTGCTGAGAACTTCCGTGGCCCCCCTTTCTGGCATTGCTAGTGTGGGAAGGAAACACCTTGCAGTTTCCATGACAAGTAGCCTGTACCAAACTATAACCTCCGGTGTGGAAAAACCTTGTCACGGAGGGAGAAATCATCTCATACACACTGACATCCTCACGAGACTCACAGGCTGTGATATGACCCCTCTCTGCTGCACACTGCGTGCCCACCTGGGTGCTCGGCGGATGTGCCTCTGACTCATCCACAGCCGTACTAGAACCCAACAGTTTCCAGTTTGGAAGTGGCCAGCAACTGGACTTCTTTGGTTCTGTCCAGAAACCTTGAAGAAGAAAGGAGATTAGGGGGGAAAAAATGAGTCAAGGAACTGCCAACATCAAGGGGAG
The DNA here is from genome assembly GCF_011762505.2 of Arvicanthis niloticus. Classification (NCBI taxonomy): domain Eukaryota; kingdom Metazoa; phylum Chordata; class Mammalia; order Rodentia; family Muridae; genus Arvicanthis; species Arvicanthis niloticus. The sequence continues at coordinate 19,922,204 of NC_047661.1, forward strand.
GCTTCTCTGCAGGTCTGCAGGGGTGGCTGACACATGCCTACTTAGCCTCTGTGTACCAAGCCAACCTTACAGAGCCAGGAAACATCTTCCCTGACTCAACCTTCAGTCTTTGCATTAACTCCCTTGTTCCCATCCTCAGCTAATTAAATTCCCGATCCTAAAATCTCTGGTTCTGACATTCCTCACCCCACTGTACCACCTCCACTGGGCTCTTGGGGCTTTGTCTTATCACCACTAAATCTTATCCCAGCTGCACTGGTAATAACTGATTTACTTCTCTACCTCATCTGCTTCTTGAGGGAGGACTCTCATGTTTTAATCATCACTGTATCCCCTGGCCCCCAGCAGAACACTTACAAAGGAACCCATTGAATTACTGTTCAGACATGATGGCAACTTCTCTGCTCCTCGAAGACATAAAGCTTTTCATTCTGTATATCCAGTGAACAAGGCTGGGCTTGTATGTAGGAAGCGTCTGACCTAAGCTAGTCATGTTCTTCTCTGCTCATGGATAAACCTGCTTTAACTGGGCTGTTGTTCTGTAGCCTTCCTTGGAAAAAAAAACCCTTAAACACTAAATAGACATTCCCACTAACCACACCTGTTGCAGAACAGATCTGTTGTAATGTGATCTCCTCCTGGGGGCATCTTCACCACAGGGCATCTTCTCCTCAGCACATCTACTCTCCAGGGAGTCTTTCAAGTGATTCCCAAACTAGAAATTAAGGAAGGAGTAAAGGGTGGCTGGCAGAACATCTGTAATTAGTACATACTTAATAGTTACCTGATTTAAAAGGAGCTACCTACCACCAAGCCTGCTGACCTGAGTTTGATCTCCTGGATCCACATGGTAGAAAGAGAGAGCTGACTCCCACAAGCTACCTTCTGATTTCTACATGCGCAGCATCACACACACGCACATGCATGCACAGGCACGCACAAAAAATAAATAAGTAAGTAAATAAATAAATAAATAAATAAATAAATAATAAAACCTATCAGGACAACTCACTTCTCCAAACAGACAAAAACTAAAGCCTACATACAAAAGTTGGTTAAAACCAGAAGTGTGTTTGAGAGCAAGCACTGGCAGGGCATGTTGGTGTATCACCTTTAATCCCAGCCTTTGGGAGGTAGAGGCAGGTGGATCTCTGTGAGTACACAGCTAGGCCAGCCTACAGAGCACATACTAGGCCATTCTGGGCTTCACAGGGAGACATTATCTTAGCGAATCAAGGGGTCGGAGTAGGCAGACAGGGAAGAGAGAATACTAACTGAAGAAAGAAGAAGCTTATGATTCAGAAAAGATATATTAGAAATTTCAAAGAGCCCCAAGCTTTCCGCTTATGCTCCCCCACCTCGAGCTGTCCTCTTCCCCGGGGCTCCCTCAAACTCCCACTTAACTTCCCAGCTGTCCACTCACATTTAACTTCAGCTGTCTACTCAAATTCCCTTCCCAGCTGCCCCCTCACACTCCCAACTCCCACAGACCTCCAACGATCCCCTCTCATTGTCCCCAGCCTTCCTTTTACAACACTTGAGGGTCTTTTGCAAACCACGCCCCCAGCTTCCTCCCTCATATGTATACCAGGTCACCATTTTCACACACACACATACACATACATACACACACGCACATGCACGCACACACACCACTGGTTGTCTTGTAAACTTGCTGTTTCCTGAAGTAACTGATTTTAAGAGGGGCCCAGATTTATGTGGTAAAACAAGAGAAAGTTCCCTAGTTCCTGTCAGGTGAACGCTCCCTTTCTCTCTCTCTCTCTCTCTCTCTCTCTCTCTCTCTCTCTCTCTCTCTCTCTCTCTCTCTCTTTCTCCCTCTCTCTGCCTAAGATTACCGAGGCATGAATTCTGCCACGCTCCTTGTGGCTCCCAGTGCAAGGCCAGCAGGGCTTGCTGCTCCTCTTTCAACTTTCAACACCTTTTATGTCTTACTGGGCTCTACCCTGCTTCTGGAGTGGCAGTATTAAAGTAGGTTGTACCTGGTGCTAGGGAGGCTGAGGCGAAAAGATGGCGATTTGGAGGCCAGTCTAGACTATACAGTGAGACCCTGTTGTCAAAAGAAGAGAAGAAAAACCGAACAGCGAAGGCATGATAGTGCACACCAGTAATCCCAGCACTCCCAGAGGCTGAGGCAGGAGGATCAGGAATTTACAGTCATCCTCATCTACAAAGTGAATTCAAGGCCAGCCTGGGCTAAAAGAGACGTTGTTGTTGTTGTTGTTGTTGTTGTTGTTGTTGCTGTTGCTGTTGCTGTTGCTGCTGCTGCTGCTGCTGCTGCTGCTGTTACGAGAAAGAGAAGCGGGCCACTATGTCTCTGTCTGGCATATTTCTAGACACCTCCCCCAACACCAACACCACCCCTCCCCCACCCTCCACCCCTCCTTCTTAACTTTAAGTGCTTGGTAAAAGGAATCCAGAAAATGTTTTGTGAGTGAAAGCAGGAAGAAAAGGAAAGAAGAACTTTTACTCTTGAATAATAAAAAGTTATTGACTTTTCTGTTTTTCTTTTGTTTCTTTCTTTCTTTTTTTTTTTTTTTTTTTTTTTTTTTTGACTTTGGTTGTATTGCTGCACTTTATTATTTTATGACAGGGTCTCCTCTAGTTCAGGCTTTCTTCAAATTCCCTTTTTTGTAGCCATGGCTGGCCGTGAACTTCCCATCATCCGGCCTAACCTCCAGAGTGCTTAGGTTACAGGTTTCTGCAGCGCACTCTAACCGTTATCTGCTTCTCCGCATCTCCTCCATCGGTTCCTCCTATTAGGTAGGGTGCCTTCTCTGCACTCTTGCAAAGAGCCTGGATGCGCTTTCCAACCAGTGGAGGCGCTGTTGGCAGCCCCATGCTCACTCTCCTCTCTAAGCTCTGCTCGCTTCGCTAGCTCCCAACCGCGCCACCTTGCTCGCTGCTGTTCTACCTGGGCCTGGCTGCTTAGCCTCAGGCCCACTCAGTATGAGTATGAGCCCGTTTTCTCTCCCAGAACACCCAGTCTGTCTTTAGAAAAGAGAGCTGCAACGGCAACAGTGAAATCAGCTTCAGTCAGTAGCTTGAATGCCTTTCATTTTCTGTTTTTTGTCTATGCCAGTGGTTCATACATAATCTTCCTAACGCTGCGACCCTTTAATACAGTTCCTCACGTTGTGGTGACACACACACACACCCCCCATCATAATATTATTTTGTTGTTACTTCCTAACTGTAGTTTTGCTACTGTTCTGAATCATAATGTAAATATCTGTGGTTTCTGATGGTCTCAGACGACTCCCAAAAGGTCGCAGCCCATCGGCTGAGAACCTCTGATCTATTCATCAGCTACCTCCTTGCAGTTTGCAAAGGTGATGCCAACCGTTTCCTGAGCGACTGCCATCCCTAAAGCCTGACAGACGCATTTTGTTTGGCAGAGGGAACTCACATGGGCAGAAATGACTATGAGGCTGTAGGTCAGGGGTTCCCTTTGCACCCCATCCCTTAGCAGGTGTCCCACTGCACCTGCTGCTCAACGGATCAGCCTTAGTCGCTCCCTATTATTCCCAAAAAGACAGCATTTTTCCGACTTTTCTGATCTACAATGAAACGTGCGTTTTCTTAAAGCGGTGGAAATAGAATAATTCATATTGAGAGGTTATTTACCACCAGCCAGACCCTCATCTTGCTCTCCGGGACTCTGATAATCACCTATTTCAGAAGCCATTAGCTTCTGTGTGTTCTAAAGGACTCTCCACCGAGCCCCTGTGTGCCTTTGTGTTCTTAGGGGAGGAACGGTGTGCACTGAAGTGACAGACCTCTGTTGACCAAGTAAGAACGTCTCTGATGCACAAAATAGTATATTAAATGCTTTTATTTGATAGTGTTGAAATTAAACAGTGTGTGGAATTCCTGCCCAGGTCTAGGGACATGTAAACCGTTTGAGAATATGCCTGTTAATTCAAACATTTTAACATGAAACACGGCCATATTAAGAAAAAATACACATTGAAATAATGTGATAATCAAGACTTAGCCACTTGCAGGAAGCCAGTGGGAGCCGAGTTTACATTATTGATTTTAGAACGACAGAGAGAGAGAGAGAGAGAGAGAGAGAGAGAGAGAGAGAGGAGAGAGGTGAAATATTGCCTTCACTGTTTTCAGATAATAATGACTGTTGTTGCAAATTATAAAATTTAATTAGCTATATAAATGCCAGAAGAACAAACGGTATGCCATTGTCTTGATATCTTTCCAGAAATTAGTCTTTTAAAAAATAAATTTGCCATATTAATCATCTAAAAATATTTTTGATCACTGAATTAATGGTTTTAGGCCTGTTTTCAGGTGCTCATTGCTATAGGTGATTGCTTCTTAATTACTACACGGGCACTCTATTCACTCATATTAATTCATGTTTGCTGGCACAGTCCCAAAGGCAGCCTGCCCTGGATCTTCTAATTACTTCTATAATTGAATTTGCCCACTTTTTCTAACCTATTTTTTAAACTGACTGTGTTTGTCCCGAGCTTATTGTGTCTTTTTTGTGCCAGTTCCCCGCAAGCAGAGTGTACATCGATCCTTTCCTCGTTTCTCATTAATTTTCAAGAGCTCGGCCGCACGTCTGTTTTTTTTTTTTTTTTCCCTCAGTCCGTCAGACCTATTGCAAAACGGAAAAAAAAGAAAGAAAGAAAGAAAGGAAAAAGGGAAAAAAGACTTTTATTATTAAAGGTTAGGTAAAATAGACTGAAGTTAATTAATTCATTAGTAACTCTGAGCCAATTACTGAAGCCTTCTCTTATTTATATACTTGTTAACAAGACAGAAACGAGAAAGGCCAATTACAGGCACATGTCCTTCACAAGTTCAGCCACCTCAGTGCTTACTCTCTCCTCTCCGAGACACCTCTCCAAAAGCTCCATATATGTATCAGATGTGTGAGGTAACTTAAAATAATGTTGGGGCAGGGGAGCTTTCCGGCTCACTCTGTTTATTAACATAGTTGAAAGATTTCTCCCATCTCTACATCTTAATGTGACTAATACTTACTGATTTCTCTTAAAATATTCCCAAAGAGTCTTGCTCGGCTTTGGGCAGTTTCAGAAATAAAAATAAATTTGATGCATTTTTTTATTTACATAAATATTTTTTATTTGTATTTTATTTCTTTGCTATTACACTTTAATTCTTGAACTAGAATAGCTGATTAGCAGACTCAAACAATAGAGTCCTTCTCAATATGTTCTACTTGATTTTGAAGGCAGATACCAAAGCTGTATAACATACAGAAAGGCAGCTTTTTCTAGATTTTTCTAAATGATTGACAAAATGAAAGTTTCGCTATTCATGGTGGCAAAGTAGCTGCTTAGTCCACATGGTGCTAGTCCCTGGCCTGCCTAGGGACTTCACTAAGATCTCCAGTGTTATGAGGCACAGTTTAAGGATTGACTAATTCCCTGACCATCCATATTCTCTTCACACATTTGTGGCAGCATGGAGCCAAAAAAAAAAAAAAAAAATCAACCAAAGTCAATTGACACTAATGTTTCAATAAATTTACTGACTGTTGGAATAAAAACCAATGGGAATTCGTGAGGATTTTTTTTTCCTTTTTTTTGCTTTATATAAACAAAGTTTATCGTGGTTAAATGACACTGGGAGGGAAAAAAAAAACCGTGGTTTCTACAGTTTCTTTTTGTATCTGCCCTGAGACTGTTAAAATGTGATCAGTTGTTTTTGCATCATAACAATTACAACCAAAGTTTCGGAAGAAAACAATCTCAGCGGGATTGTTTAACCCAGGTCCTTGAGTCTTTAAAAGGCAAAGTTTAAGAATCTACGGACTCCTTAATCCGAAAGCTTTTCTCAGTGAGAAGTGAATGCTTCCCATGTTCTACCCTCTCCTGTTCACAGCTATTCTATTCTGATTTAAGCTTTCTTAAATAACTTGTGACTCTCTCTGCTGGACAAGTGACTGATGCAAGATTGTCACCATAGTTTGCGTCCTCAGTACTCCCAGAACTTCAGTGCATACCAGGCAAACAGAACAGGAGCCCAAGTCACCCCTTAATCCCCTCAGCATGTAGTGTTTCCCTCCACTACTACCCCTTAGCTCCCCACATCTCAGGCCTTGGTTGATTAAAGAAACTCTTGTTTTAAAGTCTATCACTGTATCTTAATTTTCTTCAGTAAGTGGCTTAAATCAGTAACACATGTCCCATTATTTGTTCATTATGGAGACATCCCCAACCCTCCTCCAAGATTAGAAATCTATACTAATTTTTCATCAAATCGACTGTTTTTCATTTTTTAATTACTATATGAGTTTTAAAACACGTGTGTGCGTGTGTGTGTGTGTGTGTGTGTGTGTGTGTGTGTGTGTGTTTACAAATCTCAGATGTGTTGCTTTGGGCCAGGACCACACAGGCCCTGGTTACTCTGCTTATTTCCTTGTCTGCTGCAGGCAGTTTTCAGATGCCCTGTAACCAAAAATGAGCTTCCCGACTCTAGCATGTGAGGGGATGGGCTTGACTCATTAGTTCACTTTCAACAAGCCCTGCTAATTTGTGGTTGTTGTTGGAGCCTTCTTGAGATACTGCCTTTCTCCCTCTCACCTTCCTCTCCTTTTCCCTTCCTCTTCCTCCTCCTCCTCTACCTTCTCTTCCTCCTTCCCCTTCTCCTCCTCCTTCTATCCTCTTTCCCCACTCCTGAAATAAGGTGGTGTTCATATACAAGATCCCTTCACAGCTGTTACCTCATTTGGTTCCTACAGGCCAAGTGTTACACTGATAAAAAGCTAAAATTCACAGTTAAATGATGCACCCGAGGCCACACAGTATTTGCCTGCCTGGGAGACTAATAGGTCATTGGCCTCCTCTTCTGAATGAAGTCCCGACCTTGATAAGAGGAAATGGCCTAATGTCCTAATGGCTTTTTAGGTGGTTTCTGTATAGGTCATTAGAATGAAGATAATGTGGCCTTGTACAATGTGCTGCTATTCTGAAATCTCTGTGCACACAGGGTCCCCTCCCTCATCCTGATGAGGAGGGATGCAGGTCTTCTAAACCCCCTCAGGGACTGGGCTCAGGGCTGTCAATACCTTACCTGAATAACATAAGTTTACTATACAGACCTGAAGTCCTATCATTTAAAGCACTTGCTCTTGAGTTTGTTCCCAAAACCTTGGGCAAGTCCTTAGCACTCTGCGTCTTAACTAAGGATAGTGGCTCCTGTGTGGTCTCTCAGCAGAAGCCAACTGGCCTGTGGCAAACCAACTGGCTATTCCATGCTGCATCCTCATGAGTCTCCCCAAGCCTCCTCTCCTCGGAACTTTCCAGTGACCCTTAACATGGAGAATCACATACAGACTCTGCCTTTGACCTGAACCCCTCAATGAGGCAGCCACAATCATCACTCCTCCCTGCCTTCCTATTCCTTCCTTCTTCAGGCCTGTAGCCTGAAGTCCAGGCTTCTGACTCCTCCCTGGATCCCTGCTGTCTCCTCAATCTTCTGTCATGCCTACAGAAACACTCTGCCACCAGGGCCCAGAGGGAACATGTTTCATGCTCTCAGTATCTTCTCACTCCAGAGAACTTACAGGTGTCTGGGTGTATAAGCCACATGGTTTCTTTTTTGTTACACCTGAGGCTCTAATTTTTTCATTTAACTGTCTCAACTCCAGTCAGGGTCTCCATTCTATGCAGATGGTGTCTGGGTAGCATTCTGGTAGCAGTGGAAAGGAAACCCACGACAGCCTGAGTGGATCCCTTAGCTCTATAATTGCTCTGTGTAGTTATAGCTAACCTATCTAAGCAGTTTCTCATCTTCAAAGTGAGTGCCTATAATATACACAGCTACTAGGCAGGAATTTCATATTTAAAAAAATGTTTAAAAGCCTCCCGTGGTGCCCAACACATAGGAAGGGCTCATACCAGTGGAACTGAATGGACCTAAAATGTCTATTGAATCCCAGCACAGCCCAGACATTCATTCCAGCTGTGTGAACAACTGGACTGAATCCAGACCTCCAATCTGTGTGTGCATTGGAACAGTTTCTCTGTTCCTCATGTGTTTGTCACAGTTGAGGCTTATCACAGTATCCCTGCTCAGCCATCTTGAAAGTAAAATCCATTTGTCCACCTAGCTGGGATTAATATACAGTGATAATAAAGAAGTAGTAATACTTTATTAAAAAGAAAGAAAAGCATCAGTTTCAGGGCTGGAGAGATGGCCAGCAGTTAAGAGCACTTACTGTTCTAAGCACCAGCATGGCAGCTCACAACCATCTGTAACTCTAGTTGCAGGGAATCCAACACCCATTTCTGGCCTCTGTGGGTACTAGTTACATATATGATTCACATACATACGTAAACACAAAACACTCATACATACAAAATAAGAATAAAATGTTTCTTAAAACATTAGCTTGTGATTAAACCTGGCTTTGACTTTCTTCAGCTCTCTTTAGTTCAATCTCTCATAGCAGTGATAACTCAGAAGTTATATTTGGTCAGTTGTTTTATTTTGTTTTCGCTTCTTTGGATTGGGAGAGGGTGAGGCAAAATTTCAGTTTATAGCCCAGGCTAGTCCAGTCTAACCTGTAGCTAGTGGTTGATCCTCCTGCCTCAGTCTTTTGGGTACTGGGATTACAGGAGTGAACTCGGCTGACACTGTTTTACTAGAGAAAAAGATAAACACAACACTACAGAAATGATAGCATATTGTTCCTGCAGCTCCACACGTTAACATTACAGCATCATCAGGAGATGAGGATGACTCCAATAGCCCTAAATATCCCTCCTTACAAGTTTAATGTGTAACTATATGTTTATACTTATATTTAATCTAAATGTGTTTGCTGTCTAATTGTGCAATTATTTTCATATGTAAAAATTTTGATGAATGAAATGGTTTTTATTTTAGCTCCTAGGAAGATATGCTTTTTAAAGAAATGTGTTTGTGTGTGTGCTGGTTGTGGAAGTGCACGTGTGGGCTGATGACTGGCCTGCCTTGCAAGCATGAAGATCTCAGTCTGATCCCCATATCTATGTGGTGTTCCTCTGAAACCCCACACTGAGGAAGTGGAAGCAAGTAGATTCCTAAGTCTTCAACCAATCCCATACCTGGCAAGGTCCAGGCCAGAAAGAGTATATATTAAGTAATCATGACAAATAAAGTGGACCACCAATAAATAAATAAACACCACAAATAAATAAACACCACACATACACAGAGACACACACACAGACACACAGACACACACACACGGACACACAGACACACACACACAGACACACACACTTGTACACACATACAAACAGGGAAATAGGGCAAATCCTGTTTTAATAAGGGTGTATATGGAAAGAAAATTAACTGCCTATATTGGCCCATTATTCCAGCCAGCCAGTAACATTTGTGCTGAGTCTCTAGAGAGGCTCACAAAACAATGGCTCCCAGAGCTCAGAACAGGAAGGAGGTGGGTTCTGGGCAAGCCCTGCCATGTGAGAGAGGATCCTGATGCTGAGAAGTGCTGTTGCCACCCGTGCTGAGGGAAAAGCCTTGGGACTCTGGCTCAAGTATGTATGCACCTTATGTTTCTCTAAACTGTGGATCTTAATTGCTAGAAATATTTTTATGAAATTATTTTGTGCCTCCCTTATGCTTTGTGGGGTCTGGTGTGCTTACTCTCAAATCTCACTTACGCAGTTGCCTTGAAACATCTTGAGCTATTCAAACTAAAAGAAACTGTCTGCTGTTTGCAAAAGAAGTAGCCAGCCAAGCAGTGTCTTGGAAACAAAGGTCTTACTTTGTGCGAGGCGGAAAAATGTTCTTTCTCATTATAAGCTAAAATAAGAATTGACTCCAGGACAGAGAGGCAAACAGACACTGGAAGGCACAGTGGGGAAGCAGCCCAAGGCAGAGAGCAGAGCAGAGACTCTTGGCACATCAGCTAGTGTAAACCATCTCACAGGATGATCAGATCCTGAACGACTCTTGGGAATTTGAGTTCCCAGCCTCAAGGAGACATTTAGTTCCACATTATGTAATATAAATGCACACTGAGACATGCTATGTCTCATGGCGAACACTGAGGCCTTCAACTAAACCACTCCATGTGAGCTTTGCATCAACTCTGTATCCTAACTGCCAGCCTACTTCATGGAACCCCCTTGTCTGCAATATCGTTGTCAAGCCGGGTTACATCTGTTAAAAGGCATTTCCCCACATTTAGGTGTCTCTGATAGCAGAGCGTTAAATCTTACAACCAGTGAGGTATCTGTGTTCAGTTTAAAAACATTCTTTGTTTTCTTAAAAATATATACATTGTGAAAGTATTGACTCATGGCATGTGAAATAAATCATTAAAAATAACTCGCATAGGCATCGTGAGGTTGGGAAGATGGCGTAGGGGTCAATTGGATGCTGTGCAAACATGAGGACCTGAGTGTGGACCCTCAACACCCACAGTTTTAAGAAACAAGACATGGTAGCAGGCATCTGTACACCCAGTGCTGGGGACAGGCAAAAGGACTGTGCCTGGGACCTGCTGACCAGTCATTTTAGCCAAGCCCATAAGCTCCAGCTGATTCAGCGAGAGACCCTGCCTCAAAAACCCAAGATAAAGAACAATAGAAACAGTGTCTCTCAGTCCCACATGCATGCACAGGCGCACACAATAAATAAACAAACAAACCAGAGACTTCTTTTTATGAATTAAAGCCGTGATGGATGCTGGATCTTACCCCTAAGCCTGGTCCGTAACAGACTTCCAGTAGGAAAGAACCACCAATAATACTGTGTGTACGGTTTGAGTTTTAAAATTGTTGTCTACAACAGAGCAATTTATCACAACTTAAAATTCCAAGTAACACCAGCAACAGTCATGAGGCCTACTAGGAATGCTTTGTTTTGTTTTGTTTTGTTTTGTTTTGTTTTTTTGTTAAGGTTGGATCTCACTATGTTAATTAGGGTGGCCTCCAACTCACAGAGAGCCACCTGCCTCTGCCTCCTGAGTACTGGAATTAAAGACTCACAGCGACACACACAGCCTACTGGCAGGGACTTCAGGGGGGCCTCCAGGAGCATTGGTCAGTAAAGATCAGTGCCGTTCCCATGCTCTAAAGCCTGTTCTGGACTAACCACGGCCACCAAGCCTGTGGCTCTGAGCATTGAGCTGGGATGCGGCGTTTGACTTGTGCAATCTACACAGCAAACCAATACCAAGTGAAGTCTCGCCCACCTATGTGTGATTGTTGTGGTCATTATGGGGAGATTCCTCGGAAGGATCACAATCAGGATTCTCTTTTATAGTTTCTGTTCTCTCTTTGGGTTTTTTAAATTAATTAACTAGTTAATTAATTTAATGTGAGTACACTGCTACACTCCTCAGACACACCAGAAGAGGGCATCAAATCCCATTACAGATGGTTGTGAGCCACCATGTGGTTGCTGGGAATTGAACTCAGGTCCTCTGGAAGAGCAGTCAGTGGTCTTAACCTGTGAGCCATCTCTCCAGCTCTCTTTGTTTTGAATTCAACCCCTATCCCAATATCAATAGGAAGAAACCATAGCAGAGTGTGTTAAGACGTTTTTGGTTCTAAGACCCAATTCTCTCACCCAGCTAATCCAAAATGTTGAATTAGATTTTGTTGTGAGAGCTGAATGGCTTTCCTTTATTCTGTTGCTTTGCCATCTGTAGCATATCTTCCAAGGTCACCTTTGGTAGGGAAAGCAAGATCTGAAGAGTCCTGTTAGAAACAAGTCCTAGCGGGCAGTGGTGGCACACACCTTTAATCCCAGCACTTGGGAGGCAGAAGCAGGCAGATTTCTGAGTTTGAGGCCAGCCTGGTCTACAGAGTGAGTTCCAGGACAGCCAGGGCTACACAGAGAAACCCTGTCTCAAAAAACACAAACAAACAAAAAAGAAAAAAGAAACAAGTCCTAGAAAGAGCCTGTGAAGTGCTCTGCCCCCTCCAATGATTACCTTGAACCCCAAGTTACCCTCCCCCACACTGAGTCTGAAAGTAACTAGGAAGTGGTGTCTTTACAAGGGCCCAAGAAGAAGAAACTGTAATGGTGTTGACAGAAAACATTTTATCTGCCATAGCTACCAAAGACCTGTGTAACTTCTCACTTTTCTGATGCACTATAATGACTTTATAAAATGGTTATGGAATAACCTGGAGTTCCCCTGAAATACACACATTCCCAATCAGCCTGGCGGTGCTGCGCTCTGCCTTCTGCTGACTCTCCAGCTCCTGGCCAGCATTTCTAAGTGCAGGACTTACATAGAAAAGTCCCTCGACCTTGAGATGTGACTTCAGCATTATACAATGGGAGTTGAGCAAGGAGTCGCTGGTCCTCAAGAAGTCTTGGTAGGAAGGACTTCAAGGTTGTGCATTGAAGAGAGAAGAGTGGGGCTAAGAGATGACTCTGTTAGAAAGGTAGTCTTTTTTTTTTTTTTTTTTTTTTTTTTTTGTGTGTGTGTGTGTGCATGTTTGAGGGCCCAAATTTGGAACTGTGAACCATGTAAAAAGGCTTGGTATGGGTCCTGGGATATATACAACCAGTAAAAGTGTTTTTTCCCAGGCCTGACCATTTGAGAACAGTCCCCAAAATTTACATGATGGGAGGGAGGAGCAAACTGACTCCAGTTTTGCTTTGGCATCAACACTCGTGCTGTAGGCTATAGTGCACATAAGCACACACACACACTCACACATATATTTAAAGGACGGTTGTAGTAGTGCATCTTAGTGTTGGAGAGACCACATGGGTACTCACTATGGGTCTCTCTCACCAGATACCCTAGCCTACTTGGTAAGTCCCAGAGCAATGAGAGACCCTGACTCAAAAACATATATCAAAGAATTCTGAGCAAGCAGGACAGTGGTGGCTCACGCCTTTAATCCTAGCACTTGGGAGGCAGAGGCAGGTGGATTTCTGAGTTTGAGGCCAGCCTGATCTACAGAGTGAGTTCCAGGATAGCCAGGGCTACACAGAGAAACCCTGTCTCGAAAAACAAAACAAAAAACAAAACAAAAAGAATCCTGAGCAACAACACCCAAAGTCGTTTCTAGCCTCTACATATGGGTGCACACACATGCATGTACATACACACACATATGTGCTATCATATACATGTATCACATGCATGTATGAGTGAGAAAGACTCACATACACACATACAAGAGGGATGTGCCACCAACTGTAAGTTCCTCTGAAAAGAGACTCCCAAGTCTCAACATAGCAGTTCACAGCTAGGGGAAGCAGCCAGCATACTCTGAGACTCTCAGGGACATACGCAGTGAGCTATGACTTACTCATTTCAGTCTCACTGGTCCCTCGGCCTTATCCTGAACCCCAATTTCCTGTCAGGTTAAAGCACCTCTTACAAGCTCTTTGCCAAGGAGCAACAGAACTGGTGTTAGACCTTCACCATCTAGATGTCGTTCTGTGCTGACTCCTCACCTCTGAGGTAGACTGAAGAACAATAGGTCTCAGGAAACAGGCAGGAAGTTCATCCTCTTCAGAGAAAGGAAGACCTGATCTTTCCTGCTTTAAGCTATGCCCCTTTTCCTACCTCCCGTGTAAACAGAAGGTCACCTCAAGGTCACATAGGGTTCAATGCATTTTCATTGACTCTTTCCCAAACATGTACCCTTGCCTGTCTATGTCGGCCATTCTCTTCATTGACAGAGGAGGAAGAGAAGAAGGGAGAGAGGGGGGGAGGTGGAGGGGAAGGGGTACAGGGAGGGAAGGAGAGAGAGGGAGAGAGGGAGAGAGAGAGAGAGAGAGAGAGAGAGAGAGAGCGCTTATAGGTATCCACCTATGTATATTAAGATCATACCCCTCATTTGGGACTTGGAGGATGGGATATTTTACTGAGGATAGCAAATACTTGGATGGAGAAAGCCAATCAGACCACAGACCCTGCCTCCACTCTGTCCAGTTGAAGACTCCAGCCTCTTTAGCCTCACAAGTGTGGCATACGGTGGGAACTGGGCGCAAGCAACCATCCCACAAAATGAGCTGAGTGCCGTTCCATGCAGTGCCCTCGGGGCATCCAAATGCACCCAGACAAATCAAGGTATTTAGAGCTCAGCATTTTGCAGGGCCCTTGTTAAAACAGTAGCCAAACCAGACATGCATATGAGTTCAGACTTCCAATCTGTCAGAATGCATTCCCTTGGAGCAGTGAGCGGCTGACTCTCCAGTTTCAGCCCAGCCTCTGCCTTTGTCACTAGACTACATTGGGGGTTAAACCTGGTAAATTGTGCAGTACAAAAGACAGTGGCTCAGCATGCCTCTCTGACTGCAGCATATGCTTTAACATGAATTTGCCTAACATACACAGGAATACAGGACAAGAAGGTGGAGAAGTCGGGGGTACTCTAGAGCCAGACCTGATCCTGTACAGGCTGATTTGGGGTGAGTTACTCTGATGTACCTCAGTTTCCTCGTGACTCAAAGGGGGAGGTTAATATTGCTATCTTGAAAACTTTTTTTTTAAAGTTTAAACAATGTGGTCTTTACCACACACTCAGAAAACTGTTTGATACCTAGCAAGAGTTCCATTCTCCAACGAGGCTGTCAAGAATGAGGGAAAGCGGGCAGAGAGGAGAAAGAACGAAGCCTGCAATAGTAAGATGACTGGCAGACACAGCATGCTGTCAGCGGTCTCTCCAGTCCACATGCCAACCACAGAACAGTATCCAAACAGGCTGGTGCTTAGTCTCCCTGAAGAGATAACAATCAGGTGTGGAGTCTGACTAGAGTCTCCACTCCCCTCAGCTCCCTTTCTCCACCCAACCCCCACCCTGCTCTCTCTCTCTCTCTCTCTCTCTCTCTCTCTCTCTCTCTCTCTCTCTCTCTCTCTCTCTGTGTGTGTGTGTGTGTGTGTGTGTGTGTGTGTGTGTGTGTACCTTGTGCTTGAGACAGTGTCCCACTGACTCACCAAATAAGCTAGGCTGGCTGACCACTAAGACCCAGAGATGCCCCTATCTCTGCCTCCCCAGTGCTGGGATTACAAGCACTTGTGGAATAGGTTCTGGGACTCAAACTTGGGTCCTCATGCTTGCAAAACTCCCCAGCCAGATCCTACGTGTCTGACAGGCAGTGCTGACACTGGAGGCTTAAGACCCTAAATTGAGAAGCAAAGGTTTTAAGCCTACCTTGTCCCTAAATGCTACCATGACTCTCTTGAGGTTGAGAAAACTCCATAGGGGTCTTTCCATTTACCTAACTTCTTTGATTATGTTGTCATAAGTCAAAAAAAAAATATTTAAACTCCTCCTAGGAGAAGTTGGAGGTGGTTCATGGGGGGGGTGGGTAGATATGATCATAATACATTGCATACATGTATGAATTTATCAAGTGATAATATTTTAACTTATAAAAAAGATTTAGAAGTAAATGCTGCTTCTCAGGGAACAGCATAGATTACCTTGCATTACATGAAATTCTTTTAATTCTCAAGCTCTGAGGATTTTCTCCTTAGGACAAAAAATAAGTTTTCCTTTCTTATCATTGTTTATAAAGCATTGAAATATTTCTGAGTGAGGTAAAATATTCCCCATCTACTTACTAAACTTAAGGGGGAAAAAAAGCAAGCAGCCTCCTGCCTGGCTTGAACATTCCCATGCAGCCAGGGCTTTAATTCCAACTTAATTATATATCTCAAAGGAGACAGGACTGGGATGCTCCATTGATACACAAGCCATTGAAGCTTTTCTTAAGAAATTTGAGTGTAAGGAGCTTCTAGCATCAGGGTGTTTTCTCCCAGGTCAGACCTGGACCCTACCAAACAGGCAAGTTGGATGTTGTACAGATTTGAAAATTGTTAATTTGGCAAAATGACATCATTAACCTTTCGATTTCATAGCTTCAGAGTGAATTAATGTTTAAGCCTCTGGTCCATTTCCTCACTGTTCTCTCGGGGCCTTCTACACAGGAACTCTGGTTGCACAGAGATGTCAAGTCTGTGAGCATATTTTAACATACACTCTCAGCAAAGGCAACAGGCATCGTTTCTATTTAGGTTTTGGTTTGGATTTGGGTTTCGGTTTGGTTTGGTTTGGTTTGGTTTGGTTTGGTTTGGTTTGGTTTGGTTTGGTTTGGTTGAGGAAAGACTTCATGTACCCAGACTGGCCTCCAACTCACTACACAACCAAGATGAGCTCTGATCCACCAAGTTCACAAGCCAGAGCCTTACACTAGGACTCACCAAAGTTTCCAACAGCCAAGAAGGACACAGCACAGGTGCAACAAGTTGGGAGGTGCTCAGGGCGGGCACTACTCGTTAGGAGGTGCACGGAGCTGGTTCAGCTAGTTGAGAGGTGTGCATCCGTTTGCTGGGGAGAGTGGCTACAGCAGGAATCACTGACCCCTGGGTTCTACAACCAGAGTCTGGCATTCCAGTGTTGTGTGATGAAAACACAAGGCAGTGTCCATGCCTCTCTCCCAGCTTCCCAACAGTATCGTGGTGAGCTTTGGCTTTCTTAGTCTGTGTCACCCCAATCTCTGCCTTCATCTACCCTCTAATGCTGGTCTGCATCAAAATTCACCCTTGATAAGGAGGCTTATCTGAGTGACTCAAAAGCCTCCATACCAGAGTGTGAGTGTGGTCTCATCTTAAAGGAATGCATGTTCCACAGTCTTGTTACTAACGGTCTCATTCTAGGATATTAGGGGGCTAGGACTTTAATATATGAATTTGAGATGGGGAGGGCACAGTTTATACCATATGATATTGTCCTAACCACTGAGCTGTGTGACCTTGAAGTAAAAAAGCAGCCATATAAAACATAGACAGAGACAGACATAATGACTACACCTGCAATCTCAGTACTTGGGAAGCAGAGGCAGGAAGATTGCTGTGAGTTTGTGGCCAGACTGATTTACATGGGGAGTTCTGGACCAGCCAGAGCTACTTACTTAGCAAGACACTAAGTCCCTGTCTTAGTAAGGAGCTAGAGAGATGGCTCGGTGATTAAGAACACTTGTTGCTCTTGCAGAGGATCCAGGTTCAGCTCCCATTATCCACATGGTGGCTCCAAGCCATCTGTAATTCAATTGCAGGGGATCCAACATCCTCTCTGGCCTCCATAGGTACCAGGCATGCTCATGATGCATGCATGTGCACAGACACTCAATCACATAAAATAAAGTAAAAATGTTTTTAACAGGAAAAATGGAGGTAAAAAGGGAAAGAAGAAGGAAGGGAGAAAGAAAAAGCATATGTAGCAATATGCCAATTGTCATGGTTTGTTATCAACAAAGCTCTATCTACAAAAGAAGCACCAGGCAACGGGCAGAATGTCCACTTCTGCCTCAGACCCTTACCTTTGATCTTGACATCGAAGAAGAGAAAAAGGAAATTTTAGACATAGATGTTATATAGTTTGTGTTCCTGTCTTAGTGGCTCGTTCCCATTTAAACTTCAATGACTTATCTTTGCATTCAGATGATAACTGCATAGTTACAATTAAGCATCTCAAGTCGTTTTCCCAAGGATGACCCTGATAATCAGCCCACAGTTTGTTTTGCAGCTGAATCAGAGAGACAGAGAGATGGTTGCACTTAATATTGTACTTGAATACTGAATGAGAGTGTAGCAAACACTGGCCATCATTTTGGAGCTTCTTAAATTGTTTCTAGGATGCATGCATAGTTGTCCTCATGAAACACAATATGTCTCCTTCTGTGTAAGTAATAGTCCCAGTTGCCTTCCACAGTCTGTATCAAGCTGTGCACAGTCAGCCCTGGAGAACACAAGTGTTGTCTCCAGGGTCTTCCTCTGCTCTAGAATATGCACAAAGAGCATCAGTGTCATGCAGATTTGTCTACTCCTTGGCCTAAAGGCCGCCTGGAGCCAAGTATGGCTATGAGTACAGCGCAACAAATATTGGAAATTTACTTAGGATGTGAAATATTTTTGCTATTTTTCTTCTCATCTC
The DNA here is from genome assembly GCF_011762505.2 of Arvicanthis niloticus. NCBI lineage: Eukaryota > Metazoa > Chordata > Mammalia > Rodentia > Muridae > Arvicanthis > Arvicanthis niloticus. Next base: position 19,940,140 of record NC_047661.1, read on the forward strand.
GTTTTTCTTTCTTTCCCATAATTCAATTGCACTGTTCTTGTGTGAACTTTGTAGATAATAATGTGGTCATTGTATCTCAGTGTCAAAAGACCAGGTACACATACAGCATAGAGCAATCTTCAAATACCATCCAAAGAGCTGCATACTCCCAGTCATTGGAAGAAATGGCTTCCTTCTCCTCTAGTGCACAAACAGTATAGAGAAGGCAGAGTTTTTACTCATGCTACCTTGGACAGAATGAGTGAGGGGCTCCGCACTGAGCCATGGGCATAAGAGCAGTTGAAATAGCTTTCATGGACCACTAGAATGATAACTGTGCCCTAGAAAAAGGCTATCAATCAGGCCATGCATGACCTAGATTTTGCAAATGTATCAGGGGTCATAGCCTCATTTAGATCGATGTCAGTTGGGGCTTAGCAATATCCTTTAATACTGCATTGATGGACCTCTGGATTCTGAACATTCCTCCTATGGACATAGAGGTACCCAGACTCAGGGCCAGGGTCTGCTCAAATCTGGTGAGTGTGCTGCCGAGAGAGCTCTAATAGGGATGGGGGGGGGGTGAGTCTCCTGGAGAAGTCCAAGTTAGATGTTGGGCTCATTTGGCTTCAACACAGGTAGGCATAGGTCACTAGATCACTTGCTAAGACTGCCCTAAAATGTTTTAAGATCTGAAAGAAATAACCACTAGAGGGCTGAGAGATGTGTCAGCCAGTGAAGCACTTGCAGTACAGACATGAAAACCTGAGTTCCACCCCTAGTACCTACGTGAAAAGCTTGGTGTAAGGCTGTATGTATGTCATTATTCCCAGGGCTGGGTGCAGGGACTCAGGTGGATGCCTGGAGCTCACTGGCTTGCTAGTCTAGCCAAATTGGAAAGGTCCAGGTTAAGTAAGAGACTCTTTTTTGCTGGGCAGTGGTGGCGTACACCTTTAATCCCAGCACTTGGGAGGCAGAGGCAGGTGGATTTCTGAGTTCGAGGCCAGTCTGGTATACAGAGTGAGTTCCAGGACAGTCAGAGAGAGAGAGAGAGAGAGAGAGAGAGAGAGAGAGAGAGAGAGAGAGAGAGAGAGACTCTTAATAATAATTAATAATAATTTTAAAATGCAAGTACATGCTTTTGTTACCTCTACACACACATATTCACACAATCCACACTACATATACATCCTCAACACCCTCATCCATACCACACACACACTCATTCACATCATACACACATACACAACACATACGCACTCACACACATATACACTATACACACATACACATTACACATACATCCACAACACACTCATCCACACCACACACACATTCACACACACACACACACACATACACACTACACATACACATTCACACCATATACCCATACACATATTCACACCCCACACTGGAACACATCCACACCACACACACACACACTCACACACAAATACCCATTAGATTATACCCATTATAAAATAGGTCTAATTTAGGGGCAAATATAAATCAGGTTCCCTTAGGGACTTCACCTTAAAGCTTTTCAGCTTGCACAAAGACTTTCAAACACTATCAACTTCGCTGGTGTATATGCAATGCTACTTAAAATATTAAGTTTGTGCTTTGAAAATTGTAAGCATTTTAAGTCCAAAGAATCATAATTGAAATGTGATTGTTCTGTCTGTTTACAGTAATTCTGTTTCCTGATTAATATGCCCCCAACCTTCAATAATGCAAGCCCAAATCTGTCTGTGCATCTGCAATTACTTATGTAACGACAAACAGTTGTCTTTGGATTCCCAAGATAAGATTTCACAAATATAATAATAGCCATCACTGGCTGCATGGTGTCTATAGCAACCAGGAGTCTGAGGCTGGAGTCCCTGAAGTTTAAGAATGACCTGGGCTACCTTGCAAGATTCTATCTCAAAACAAAATACAAAAATAAAAAGCCAGGAGCTGGAGAGAGGGCTGGGGGCAGGGGGTGTTAAGAGCACTGTCTGCTCTTCCAGAGGACCCAGGCTCAAATTCCAGAACCCATATAGTGTCTCATAACCACCTGTAATTCCAGTTCCAGGAGGCCCAACTCTCTCTTCTAGGCTCTGTGGGCACGTGTATGTGGTGCACAGTTGAGCATGTAGCCAAAACACTTATACACATTAAAAAAAAAACACTAAATTGTTTTAATCTGGAAACTCTAAATTCTGTTTTCTTTGCCATACAGGGCAGTTAATTAGGTGAGTGCTATACCACTAAATTACATACCCAGATTTTATTATTTTTCATTTTACTTGTCTTTATCTCAAGACAAGGTCTCACTAGGTTGCCTAAGCTGGCCTTGGTCTCACCCTGCAGCCTAAGCAAGCCTTGAACTTGTGATTCTCCTAAATAGCTGGGACCACTGACCTGTGCCGCCAGATCCAGACTAGAAGCTCTTTCAAATCTCTTATGTCTCCCGTCCACACCCTTGGAAGCTTACATCCTGTGCTAAGAATTGTCTGCGTGTTGTTTGGATGTACAATTCCTCAACGTTCTTTTCTATATTTACTCCAATAAAGAGAAACCTTTCTCATCTTCCCAGAACTAAACAAGCTTTAAATGACTTTTCTTCCCCAACACTTTGCAAACTTACACTAGGAAATGAAGCACTAGACCATGTCAATAAAGAGTATTGACAACATTAATAATGACGGCAGTGATGATAATGATGGATTATCATAATGTTCTTCTAAGCATGGGACTGAAGTCCAGTGATGAAGCCTCTTTCCCAAGAGCAGGGCTCCACAATCAGAGATGAGTTCTCCTCCTGTCTCACCTCTTCTTCAGAGAAGAACAAATATCGCTAATGTCCTCCTCACCAGGGGAAAGCCACACTGGCTCATTCAATGGCCAATTAGGATAAATTGTAAATTAGAACGAATAGGACAGGTAATACAAAAATCAAAAGCTCTCCAAAGAAACAGAACAAAAAAAAAGCTGAATAAATAAGCTTAACACTCCATTGTTTGTGGGGGAAGATGGTGAAATTATCATCAAAATATTCTACAATTTGAAAGGAAAGATCAATTTTGGTGTAAAAAGATTTTGTAAGGAATAAAGCCTACGTAGAAAAGTAAAACTTCTAGGATTTGGTGTTAGTTTTTGCCAAAGGCTATTGGTATTTTTCCGTTATGAGATAAACTTATGCTTTGTGTGTGTGTCTCACAGAACTAGTCAATCGGGATTTGTTGAGCTAACCCATATTTAAGGGAATATTTACACAGATGTTTGAATATTAACACTCTGTCCACTGTGTCTCTGAGAGCTCTCTGATCACCCAGAGTCTGAACCATTGAGGTACAAGGTGTTCTTTCTTTAAAAGCAATTTTAGGGACACAGTCACACGACATAAATACCATGTGTTAAGACCAAAATTCGAATCCCAAACTGGCGTCCATTTTCTTCCCCGTGTGAACTCTGGGTAAGGCGTCTCTACACTCGGTAGCATGAGCCCCTGGGGGGGAGGGGTCTTCGTGTGGTCAGTGTGGCTTTCAGACGACACCTTCTTCTATTGATTTGTTTTCTCCTGTCTCCTTTCTCCCTGCTTTTGTTTCCTTATCATAGCTTCAGGTTATTACGTTCGGGGTATTGATGGGGACGGATGGTTCTGGTCGATGGCTGGCTAATGCATCTCTAATCCTGCTATTGTTGCAGAGTTATGCTTTCCTCTGCTCTCTGATGGGGGAAAGGGGCAAAGCTGTTGATCCTAGTTTTATGTGTCGCAAACCCATCCATCAATCAAGCGTGCACACGTCTGAATGCCGAATGACATGTGGGTCTCGGCTGAAAACATTCGATAACACTGTGTTGTCAGGTCTCTTACTCAGGTTTTTTTTTTTTTTAAATAAGAAATACATTTGACTGAAATAGATAAGCAAGCACTACTAAAGACCTGAAGAGAGGGTGGCATATAAGTAGAAAAGGTTGTATATCTTTGGTATTAATGGTACTATGAGTAAATAAAACAGAAAGGGCACCTGCCCTGGAAACATACAACACCCCAAGGCTGGGTTATGATTAAGGGTTGTGCAGTTTACGATCACTTCTGACTTTCAAATGTTAGCTGGCCATTTCACAGTTAGCTACCCTGATTAAAATGCACGCCCGCTGGTGAAGGTAGGTAGTGTTGGGACAGAGCAATATAGACAGACCCCATTTGTCAAGTATGGTAGGTAAATATCATAAAATATTTCTGTGTCTGTATGAGCTCATATGTTCACAAGTGTCTCCTGTTATGAGCAGAAGCATTGGGATGGGGTGAAACTTTAATTATTTTAAACTGGAAATATGTATGCATGTCATCTTAATAGTGACTTAACTTATAATTACAGACTCAAAAATGGATTCTACGGGTCCCCGCTATTCAACTTACTAAATTAGGTACTTTAATGCATTACAAAAGCCTGTCTTTTCTGTTATATCCAATATTCTATTCATGGTTATTTCAAGATAATTGCATTTGGAAACAGTTAAAACATTAAAAAAAAAAAACACAACACTGTTATAATATAATTTTAGAAGCGAAGTTAATCAACAAATCAGGACATTTTTAAAGCTGTTTTATTCCATTGTCATATGTTATAGAAGTGGTTTTTAAATGACCTTAAACAGCACATAAGGAAAGCAACAAATAGAGAGTCGTGGACTAGAGGCCTCGAACACCGTTTGTGACCTTGAGTGTCCTGTGCCTTAAGAGACAGCCTTCCCCATTGTTTGGCTCACAGATAAATCAATGCAGTGGCTTTGGGTCTGCTGGGGAGTACCGTGTGTTCATCTGTCCCAGCAGCCCCACTCTCTGCTCTGTAGAAGCTGCTGTGAGACACTGTTCCAAAGTAGAAGTGCTTCATGTTGACTCTTGGCTTTGATAGATTTGACAGAACTAGCACTGAGTCCCCAATACTGCAACTTGAGTGACTGTACCTCTGTGGACCCCTAACACCTGAGTGACTTGTGAAATTAGGTGAACACTCCCCAATTTGAATTCAAGGTGGGAAGCAGAAAGAAGAGAGAGAAGAAAAAGAGAGGCTTTGGAGAGTTATTTTGTTCAACTGAATTTTTGTTTGTCGGCTTGCTGGCTGACTGGCTGGCTGGCTTTGGAGACTGGTTCTCACTGTAGAGACCAGGCTAGCCTGGAACTCTGTATAGGCCAGAGTAGTTGGGAATCTCAGACATCTGCCTGCCCCTGCTTTCTGGATGCTGGAATTAAAGGTGTGTGCCACACCTGACTATATAACATCTTTTAAAAGGTATTCTTTACCAAGCTCAGTGTGGTGGCATGTGCCTAAAATTCTAGTACTCAAGAGACTTGTGTGAGGCCAGTCTGGGCTATCTTGCAAGATTCTGCTTCAAAAAGCAAAGACTATTGGGTTGAGGGTGTAGTTAAATTAGCAGAATGTTTACCTAGAATGTGCAGATCCCTGAATTTGATCCCCGGCACACAAAAACCAAGAAGGGCCTTGGACACCTCTAGTCCCAGCACTCAGAAAGTGTAGCGAGGCCAGAGGCTCACAGTTGCCCTTGGTGTTCAGCATGTCTTGCTTTACATCACAGTGATGTGGAGGCTGCTGAGAGTTCGGATTCTGTCTTTATAGAGCATCTGAAGCTATCATAGGGGATCAGTAAGGAATCAAGTATCTCTGAGGTGGCTGTTCCTCTTGACACTGTCTACCACTTGGACTACACACAAAAACACATATGCATAATACACATACACACACATGTGCCAACATATACACTATACACACAAACACACCACATATACACTACACTTATACATACACATATGCCATCACAACACACCATATATATCCATACACACACACCACATACATGACACAAATACACTATACACACACACATACATGTACACATATCACATACATACCACATGTATACTACACCTACACACATGCCATATATATACACCATATATATACAAACACACCACATACACATACTACACATACTCACTATACACATATCATGCATAAACACATAGCACTCACACATTCCATACATGCACATACAGCACACACATTCCATGCATGTACATACAACACACACACACACACATACACACACTACATCCCATACATACATGGCTTAGTGATTTTTCACTTTAGGAAGGATTTTAGTGATTGTGCTATTTCTCTCTTGGTGCATTTCACTATGTGCTCATCGTGGATCATAATTAATTGAAGCCTGCCTGCTCTTGACTCCCCTCCATCCACTACTCAATGGCCTCTTCCACGGAAGTCTGTCCTTTGTGTTGGGTTAGGTTGTGGCCCTTTTCTTCTCTAGCTAAGTCTTCTCACCAGGATGAACTCCTGTTTCATCATTCATTTTCCTAGAGACAGAGTAATTTCACTCTTTTTTTTTTTTCTTTCCAAGACAGGGTTTCTCTGTATAGCCCTGGCTATCCTGGAACTCACTCTGTAGACCAGGCTGGCCTGGAACTCAGAAATCCGCCTGCCTCTGCCTCCCAAGTGCTGGGATTAAAGGCATTCACCACCACTGCCTGGCTTGTAATTTCACTCTTTATGGCAGGATAAGACATTATGTTTTATAGCATACAGTGTAGTCATATGCACATAAACATCATTTTCTTCACCTTCTCATGTGGTTTCCTGTCTTGGCTATTGTGAGTGGAGCTGGGACAGCAGACGTCCATGCTTATCTCTCACAAGCCGACTTCCCACCCAGGAACGGAATACTAGGACTTACGGTAGACTAGTCTGCGTGGGTTGTTGAGGCCTGATTCTTGTTAATTAATCTGTCATAATAGCTGTGTCTTTAAACAGGGTCCAAATTTTTCCTTCCAACAGCTGAAACTCTTGCACCAAAAAAAAAAAAAAAAAAAAAAAAAAAAAAAAAAAAAAAAAAAAAAAAAAAAAAAAAAAAAAAAAAAAAAAGGAGGTACAACAGTTTTACACAAAACAGTCTGTTTCTCTGATATAGATCATTCCAGATCAGATTGTGAATTTCCTAAATTACACCTATCAGTTAACCAAAGAAGCAGGCTAGCATAGAGCTGCCTAAGAAAACTCTGCAAATTTGTATATAATGAAGATTTATTTATTTTATGTTCTATGTATGGGTGTTTTGCTTACATGTTTATCTGTGTGCCCTGTGCAGACAGTACCCACAGAGGCCAGAAGAGGGCGATAGATCCACTGGAACTGGATGATTGTGAGCCTTCCCGTCAGTGCTGGGAACTGAACCCCAGTCCCTTGCAAGAGCAGCTCGGGCTCTTAACCTCTGAGTCATCTCACAAGACCTCCACTCTGGGGACTTAAGTAAACACAATGCTCTCATGAACACAGCAGCTGTGGATGTAAAACTAGACGGAGCAAGAAGACCTGGATGCCTCTATCCAGCAGGGTGGTTGCAGGCAACAGTAAGGAGTGGTACAGTTCACACAATGAAACAAAAAGAGTTTTAAAAGTTTTACTGCAAAGAATAGAGACAGGAGAATTACTGTTCAAAGCCAACTGGTTTACATAGCAAGTTCTACAGACAGTTTCTAGAAACAAAAAGAAAATAATAAAGTCCAAGCATAGTGGTATACACTCATAATCCCAGAAGTAGAAGCAGAATAATCAAAGGCCATTCTCAGCTATGTAGTGAATTTGAAGCCAACCTGAACTACATGAGACCTTGGCTCTAAAAGGCCCAATTAATAACAATATCAATAATAATAAATGTTTAAGAAGAGGTACAAGTTTAAATCAGGTACACTATATTGAAACATTGAGTTACCCACTGATACATAGTCTTTATGGTTTTTTTTATTTATCAATGAAACTTAACTTTAAAAATAAATAAAACCAGTAAGTCAAGCAAGAAGGCGTTTTTGCAATGTCTTGTAAACTGCAAGCCATGCTCAGCCCACTGACCTGACAGTTCCACTCCATGTCTCCTGAGAAACCAGAGCACACACCAGAGCCAGATAGGCCGAGGTCACAGTGGTGCTTGTGTCATGAAAACCCTGGAAAGTCAGCAGCAACAGACAATTGACTGAACTCTGCAGGAGTCATTCCACAGAGGTAATATGGAAACAGGAAGATACAAGTCAACCCCTTTGCTCTATTAAAAATCATCTCCAAAACATAACACTGACTGGGGTCAGGGGTAGGAGACAGCCGGTTTCAGAAAGTTTCAACACACATATGTGTGAAGCCACATGGCCAGCAGGAAAGATCATGTCAATGCTTATTAGACTACATGTCAAACCATCCAACAAATACGTTTCTAATGGACTAACAACTTAAGTGTGACTTCTTAAAAATTACAAAAAAGAAATGAAAAAAATCCAGAATTTTATTTTATCTTAGCATGAAACACCTCAAGAAATTACAAAGGAAATTACTAGTAGCTTTAACTTTATGGAAAAAAAATAACATAAAGTTAAGATCTGGCAAGTAATAGTGTAACAGAAATTTTTTTTAAAAAGTCATTGTGGAGAAGTTAAATAGCTTCTTGTCGAAAAGAGTCCATCAGTTACGTGAAAATTTATCTAGCTGTACTCTAGAGATACCTCCCTTTGAGAGATTATGCCACGGAAAGAATCATTCATATATTGTCTGTCATTGTGTGTGAAACAACATTCAACACACCAGTTTGCACATATCAAGGAGGGAAGTAGACCCTGAAACCAGGGAAGTAATTAAATATTAGTTAATGATTTTAAAAGATTAAATATTTAGTCTGTGATACTTCTACAGACTAAAATACTGTGCAGCTATGATGATGGAACATGCTGGCTTTAACCTGTGTGTGTATATGACGTACTAGAGGTTGAACCCAGGGCTGCATGGGTACTAACTAAACTCTACCATTGAGCTGTGTCCTCAGCCCTACTGTTAATTTTTATTCAGTTTCTTACATAAATTATTTCCTTCAATACTCTGAAAAATGATTTGAGGTACATAGGACCAAAATACCCTTTCAATTCATATTAAAGAAGGTTGGTCTGGAAACAGGCAAAGTGAAGCCCCCATAGCATACAGGTTGACATTGCTAAGCTGGGGCTCCTGGATCCATGTGCACTGACACAGAAAGATGTTGATAGGCTCCCATATAAAGAAGAAGCAGCAGGCTGCTGAGACAGCTCAGCAGGTAAAGAGCCTGCTGAGGAAGCACAATGACCCAAGTTCAATTCCTGGGACCAAAGAAAAGGTAGAAGGAGAGAAGTGACCGCTAAACTTATCTTCTGACCTCTCAATCTACTCTGAAGCACATGCGCCTAGATCACAGGCATGGAGGAAGCAGACTGGAGAACATCCCCTACCTACCCACACAGTGTTCTTTATCTCCAGATCTTTATCTGACATATAATATATACATTATATATCTAATAGTTTACCCCTGCTTTCTCCCTGCATGTGAAATACATATCATATATAATTCATATATTATATATATGCATATATGAATATAATATATATGTGAATGTTTGAGAGTAAACTAAATATAGAATAAAATAATGTTGGAATTTAAAACAATATTTTTTTATCATAACAAATATAGGATTTGGGGTTGAATGAGAATGGGCTCATAAATCCCTAGTTGGTGGAATTCTTTGGGAAGGATTAGGAGGTGTGGCCTTGCTGGAGGAGGTGCGTCACTGGTAGAGGGCTTTGAGGTTTCAAATGCTCAGCCATTCCCAGTTAGCTCTCTGTGTCTTGTGCTTGTGGATCAAGATATAAGTTCTCAGCTACTGATCTAGTGCCACGCCTGCGTGCCCACTGCCAGGCTTCTCACCATGATGGTCATGGCATCTCACCCTCTGGAAGCCCCAGATAAAGCACTTTCTTTAATAAAGTGTCTTGTTATGGTATCTTATCACAGCAATGGAAAGGTAGTTTGCCGAGGCTTGCTATGCCTCAATAGTAGCCATATGTCAGGCATTGGATGATGTTATGAGTTAGAACCTGGGAAGCCAGCTGCCTTTTGGTGATGGAAACTCAGTAAACTGGCTGAGATTTCATGAATGGTCTTTTGCCCATGTGGTACTCCTGTTCGATCCCAACACTGTTCAGGAGGCTGAGACAGGAGAATTGTAATGAGTACCAAGCCAGCCAGAGCTATGTAACGAGACTAAATAAATAAATAATCAGTTAAAATGAAAACACGGAATAAAGCTAATCTCTTTCCAGGGCCTAATTACCCAGCATTTCGGGTTCTGCCTTCAAGCATTCGGAGTCTCAGTTTGTTCACATAAATTACAGGTTTCTTGACAGAAAGGATGAACAGAGCAAGCTACTGTAACCTTATTGTCTGCATTTTCCAAAGAATATCCTTAGAAGCCTGTTCTTTTCAGCAATGCCAGGAACCCCCTGGGCTGGTGGGCTGAGCCTGCCAGTTCAATGGATGGAATATGCGCTTGTCACTTTGGGGAGTATAGCTCTGCAGACCAAGTCACCAAGGAGCCCAGCCCCCAACCCACCACAAGCCTATCAAGAATGCTCACACTGTTGCTGTTTCTTTTCTCTACATTGTTTTTTGTTTCTTTCCTTAAAAAAGAAGAAGAAGAAAAAAGAAGAAGAAGAAGAAGAAGAAGAAGAAGAAGAAGAAGAAGAAGAAGAAGAAGAAGAATCATGTTAAAATTGGCATCCGTAATTCCGTAATCCAGGAGTTTAGCTCAGTTGGTAGAGTGCACAAACCCTTAGGTTTTATCCTCTGCAACACATAAAGCAGGCCTGGTTTGCACACCTGTAATACCAGCACTCAGGTAGCAGAGGCAGGGGAATGAGGAGCTTGAGGCCAGCCTAGGTTACATGAAGCCCTGTGTCAAAAAAGAAAGAGAGAAAATATCAGCAAAGTTCAAAGGCAGATGCTGGCATGACTGGAATAGAAGTTTGGTGGAAAAAGGTAGTAAGGAGCAGAAGAATTCCTGTGTGTGCATGTGTACATGAGTGTGTGCATGAGTATATGTGTACATTTGTACATGAGTGCGTGTGTGCACAAGTGCGCGTGTGCATGAGTGTATGTGTACATTTGTGTGTGTGCATGAGTGTATGTATACATTTGTGTGTTAGTGTGTGTGCATAAGTGTATGCTTACATTTGTGCATTAGTGAGTGCATGTGTGTGCATGTGTGTGCACATGTGCGTGTGCTCAAAGGGAAATATGTGCATGTGTGCACACACATTTGTTGTGAGGAATGAGAGAATAGGAGTTTGCATGGCCAAAGCACTCGTCAAGTGCTCTCAGGCAACAGTTGAGCCCAAACCAATGAGAATAAAGACAAACAGGACCATTTTACAGTACAGTGTGAGATGTAGACCATACACAGCAACACATACACCTACGTGCCTGCACGTTGCATATGTAGGACTCAGTGCTCCTTATACACATGCAGAGATTCCCGTAGATTGACAGTCTACTACAGAAACCTCAGCTCCATCACGGTCACATTCAAATAATGCTATCTCTCAAAGTCTTCATTGCTAAGAATCAAAATTAGATTCTTCCCTTTGGAGCCTGCTGACCTCAAGACCCAGGTCACAGATTTCAAATATTTTTGCACTCTTGCCCTGGAACAAGGCTTCCCCAAGTACACACCTCCCACGTTCAGCTTAGCTGCCTGTGTGAACATTTACAATTGGGAAATCCCAGCCTGCTAAATTTCACTCTCTAGGGACAAGGATTGGAAAGTTATAATGAGCTTGCTAGACAATCCTCTGGAAAATTCAAGGATCCATGAATCTGGGTCCATGACACACATAACCTGGGCGCCAGCTGTATACAGTGTATACTGCATACAATATACTGATGCTAAGTTAATGCCCATTGGCTGAACAGAATGCAATTTGAGCTTCTTCCCACAGCATTTTAAACAGAGAACAGAACTTGCCTTAAAACCAAACATTTCTTTTATTTTCTCCAGAAGGTCTTGGGACTGGAGAGATGGCTCAACCGATAAGAGCACTGGCTGCTCTTCCAGAGGTCCTGAGTTCAATTCCCAGCATGGTGGCTCACAACCATCTGTAAGGTGTCCAAGGCCCTCTTCTGGTGTGTCTGAAGAGAACAACAAAGTACTCACATACATAAAACAGGCAAACAAACAAACAAAACAACCCAGAGATCTTGGCACTCTTAGAGGTCAGGAGCCTTTCCTAGCAGAGCAGAGTAGAGTGATGCTGTCCCTGTACACAGAAGAGGATGAGGAAGTCCTTAAGCTAGTGGTTTTAGACAGTCCCTTCTGAAGAGAGAAGAGTATCGTGGTGAGAGTGTCCTCTTCAAGGATAAAGAGGCTGGCGTTCAAATCCAGCCTAGCAGCCTTGTGAGTGTTGCTTAGGGTCTCCAAAGCTAACTTTCACATCTATACAACAAAGCAAACAAAAAACATAACATGTTCCAGAAGGCAATGCTTAGTGGAACTGTCTGTCCTATGCTCTGGGCGATGCCGTTGGCTCCTCCCACAATGTCTCCACCCAGCTAATCTGTGCATCTCAGTCATGCAGCAGGAACTGATTCTACTGGGACATGTGTGGCTTCTTAAGGTCGTGGCCACTAATTTCTAGTCACTGTCCATTCTTGTAGCCCTGTCTTTACATCTCCATGTTGGGTGAAGAATGAAACCCAAGCCTTCCGTGCTGTCCTTGACAGTCAGTGTTCTGTACAAAGCAGAGGGGCCTTCAAAGATCTAGAGTACGTCTGCACAACTGTACATTGCGTGACTGATTTTGAGATAATTTGAATCTGAACTAGGTAAAGAGTGAGGTTTTTTTACTTTGTTATTACAGTTGTATTTGTATGTAGGGGTAGGTGGCGGGGGTGGGGGTGTCTCTCCTTCCACTGTGCAGCTCACAGAGATCAAACTCAGGTCTGGTAAGCTTGGCAGCATATTTCTTTACTTACTGAGCCATCTTGCAACCACTCAAAGTACGTTTTTATTTGAACAGTATAATAATAGTGTTGTGTAGGGGCCTCATTTCTTCTCTTTCCATTCACATTGACTCAAAACCAAATTTCTTTTTGCATTTGGCAAGGTTAGGAGCACTCTCCCCTCTCCTCCCTCCCCTCCTCTTTCCTCCCCTCTCCTCCCCTCTCCTCCCCTCCTCTCTTATCCCCTCCCCTTCTCTTCTTCCTTCCCTCCTCTTTCCTCTTCCTCCCATTCTCCTTCCTCTCCCTCTCCCCCCCCCCATCATTCCAGCCTGATCTTGCTGAGTGAATAACTAAATCAGCATGACATCTTGTTGAAATGATAAAGTAGTCCAAATGCTGCCGAAAAGCCCTGATTCTGCTAAACCTATCTCTGAGTCCCTAAAAGGTCCGCTAAATCTGCAAGGGATAGGATATCTGACGATCTCTTTTAAATGGAAAATACTTGGGAAATAGCAGTCTTTTTGCCATCTTATCTCTGTAGAGGGGAAAAAGAAAAGCCTCCCATAGCCTAACAGGTTTTCAGAAATAACAAGGAAAGGAAAACTCTCCATGGCGCCTCTAGAACAGCAGGGCCTTGGAAGTGTCTTACTCTCCAGTTGCTGCAAGTCCACTCGAAAGTTGTGCTTGCTGTTCCATCTCTCACTTCCAGCCTTTGGCTGGCTCTTTGTTTTGGTTTTATTCTGGGTTTTGGAAATAGGCATAGGAACCCAGAGCTTCAAACATTCTGGATAAGTCATTGGCCTCTGAACTACACCCCAGATACTGTGCTTCTAACTCCTTAACAGCCAGCGGTTGCAGAGAGAGTGGTGCTGAGGATGGGTGAACAAATTCTCTTCTGTACTCGTCCATGTCTGGTGTGGTGTGCTTAGAGATGACACCTGCTAAGCTATCTGTCCTCGGAAAGGGACTTCAAAATCCTTGTCTTGTTTATTAATCCGTGTCAGCTATGCAGAGCATGGCTCAAATGAAGTCCCCAGATAGCCAAGATACCCAGAAGCATTCACAGGCTCCCAAAACACAGAAGAGAAGTCCCTAGGCCTGCCCTCTGGGCTGCCTGAACCAGCTGAAACATGATTCATTAACATCTGTGGTAACAGAATTCAACCTGCTGCTCCAAATCAAAAGTTGCACTTCAGAACATCTAATAAGCATGGCAGTGTCAGGTGCCGGAGAGGCACATAGTTGCTCATTAGAAGACAGACAGGAGAACTCCATCTCCCTCAGCCTCTGAAGGGGCCACCGCTCTATACAGCACATTAACCATGCTCATCACTGTCACCCTGAGTCACCAAGACAAGAGGTCATCTTCTAAGCAGAGCAGCAACCCAGACGTCCTAAGAGAACTTTAATGATGGAATTTGACCTGTACTGTGGTCCTAACTGCCATTCACCAGTACTGAGACCTTGCACCAATTATTCAGCCCCTTGTGTTGAGGGGTTCTGCCCCTTGTAGGCATGAGTGTCATCTAAAGGCGACTTCCCTAAGTCAGTGAAAATGACAAATGTCATCACGTGCCTGGAACGCCATAGCTGAGCCATCAGCAGCTCTTGTTCGTAATGAGAAGTTCTGTGCATCCTACAGAAGAATGTTTTCTGTGTGGTGAGAGCCAGTCCAAGGCCAACACATGTGGGGAGTTTCCTCAGGAGGTGCTGGCTGAGCAATTTATGGTAGCAGGTGTCATCGCTCAGTGGAAGCAGAGGCACAAAGATGGAAAGGCCACCCACAGCTCAAAAGCAAGACTAGTGCATAGAAGATCCAGGCCAGCCGGGCAGTGGTGGTGAACGCCTATCATCCCAGCACTTGGGAGGCAGAGGCAGGCGGATTTCTGAGTTCGAGGCCAGCCTGGTCTACAGAGTGAGTTCCAGGACAACCAAGGCTATACAGAGGAAACCCTGTCTCGAAAAACAAAAAAACAAACAACAACAACAAAAAAAAAAAGAAGATCCAGGCCAGAGGGGCAGGAGGAGTGAGCTTGGGATAGAGAGTGGTTTCTGACAGGAACAAGAGGCTCCCAGGTCCTGGGATGCAGCTCAGAAATAAAGCACTTCTCTATACCTCCAAGGCCCTAGGTTCCCTCCTTAGATATAAGCAGCAAGCTACCCAAGACCACCAGGGGTGTCCTTGCCCATAGTGAGCTGGGTGCTCCCACATCAATCATCAATCCAGAAAATGCCTTAACAGACTTGCCTGCAGGCCAATACTGTGGAGGTATTTTCTCAGTTAAGATTCCTTCATCTCAGTGGTAGTGGTGGCACATGCCTTAAATCCCAGCACTCAGGAGCCAGAGGCAGGCAGCTCTCAGTAAGTTCAAAGCCAGCCTGGTCTACATAGTAAGTTCCTGGACAGCCAGGGCTACATAAAAAGCCTGTTCCAAAATTAATTAATTAGTTAGTTTAAAATTAAAATATTTCCTTCTTCCTGGCTTGTGTCAAGTTGACATAAAAGCTAGTCAACACAGATATCAAATATGATATATTCAAGACAAAAACCATCACAGGTCAGGCTGGCAAGATGGCTCGGTGAATAAAGGCCAAGCCTGTTGACTTGAGTTTAATCCCAGGGACCTACCTATATGGTAGAAGGAGAGAACAGACTCCCACAAGCTGTCCTCTAACCTCCACACACATGGCATGATGCATGCACACAGATACCCCATTCATATGTGCATACATAATGATAATTTAAATTTTAAATGTAAGTTTACTATTTTGGGTTTTTTGTTTGTTTGTTTGTTTGTTTTGAGACATTGTCTTTCTATGCGGTCCTGGCTGGTCTGATTCTGTGTAGATCTGATTTGCCTCTAACTTGAGGCAATCCTTCTGCCTCATCTTGCCTACTGCTAGCTTTACAGGTGCATGTCATCAGATGCAGCAACAGAGGAAAGTATCGGAAACATTTTGTTTCAGGCTTTTTTGCCAAACCTCTTCAGCCTCCAGAGGATACTGTTTCTGTGGCCCTGGTTCTGAAGTCTGTGTCTCATTACATCACTGTCATGATGGGTCAGCAAAGGTGTGTTAGGCACCATTTGAAGGTTGTCAATATTACACAGATACCACAGATTTGAGCCCCAACACCACTGGACTAAGAGGAGACCCTGCCCTGCCTCTCTCCAGCTGTGGAAGTATGGGCAGTTCACCCACAGCTCTGTGCCTATCTCCTGCCTGCAAGTGTAATAGTGTAGGCTTGCCCATACCATAGCTGTAGTTTGGAAAACGTGCACATGCCTGGCCCATAGCAGATGTTTAATAAATCTTTATTATTGTTGCCACTCATGTGCCTGACATTAGCCATTTAGATTGCTTTCAGTTTGTCAGTTACAAATCATTCTGCAATAAACATCTTTGTAGCAAATGGATTTTCAAAGACATTCCTCATAATCTAAACTCTCCAGCTGCTTATTTTGCTTGACTGTTTTCAGTTATGAAGCATTGACTAAGCTATTTGCTTGGAACCATGAACCTAATTCATCTTTTTTTTAAAAGCAAGAACAATATATGTTTCTATTCTTTCCTTTTTGCATTGTGAAACACTATATACAAAGTTACAACATTTAGTACCGTCACAACAGTGTACAGAACTCCAATGTGTCCTCAGGTATATTGGAATCTCAAAGATTGTTACATAGAATACATGGGATTTTTTAAAAAAATGGAAAAGTAAGCCTTGTTATCCTTGAAATGTCTCCCATTAAAAAGAAAAGTATCAGGCTGCAGAGACGGCACAGTGGGTACAAGTGCTAACCATACAAAAATGAGGACGAGAGTTCAGGTCCTCAGCATGGCAGTACACTCCCATAACCCCAGCACTGGCAGGTCCCTAGGTCATGAGCCTAGTCTAAACAGCTAGTGCCAGGTTTAGTGAGAGACCCTATCTCAAAGGAAGGGGGGAAGCAATTGAGGAAAACATGGGATGTTGACCTCTGACCTACACACAGAAACTCACGGGCACAGACATGCATGTGACCATGTCTCAGAATCAGGGAGGAAAATCGGGGCACACTGGAGCCAGTCAAAGGGTACAGATATCTGACTCCTTCCTAGGACATCCAGACTTAACCAAAGCCTCAGCTATAGGAAGGGAGAGAAGGTGGAGGACAGAGGGAAGATGTGACCAGAATATTTTATACACAGATGAAATATTGTCAAAGAATAAGTGGGTGTTTTAAATCTTCATTGTGAATCCATGAAATAAAAATGAAGCCTTCGAGGCCTCTTTCTACTGTGTCCAAAACAGACCAGAGGCGTCCTGAAGAAGTTCTTGTATGGCAAGGGGACTAACAGCAATTACCTTACAAAGACCACACGTGATCACTGTCACCCTCCATAAGACAAATGAGGAGGCTAAGTTGGTGACACAGAATAATTTGTCTAAGTGCCCTCAGCTAAGACGAAATAGACAGGGGTAGAACTCAGACCCCTGTCCCCAGCCCCAGGCCCACTTTCCTTCCACAGACTTTGCTAAAGTGAGCATGTGATGGTGTCGTAGAAAGAGACGCCAAAAACCACAACAGAAACCACAGTGAAGACCTTGCCAAAAGGGCAAGGACATCCAGCAAGCACATTTCCATAGCTGGTGTTCATGGGGACAAGGTCTAACCTCAGGTCCTCTTCTCACCACCAGCTCATAACTTGGCTCCCTCAGTATCCCCAGAAGAGCCATGGTGAATGGTTTAGGCATGCCTGCCTAAAGTTCCACGAAAACACACAGGCTTACTGATCTAATAAGAAATTACTTGTAGTGCTGCCTTACTAACAATCACAGATCTCTAAAGCTTTCTCTCTTTTCTTCTTAGGCACTTTTTTTTTTCTAAGAAAAGGCACTGGAATTTAGTGATAGAAGATAACAGTAGAAGCTATGGTTGCAGTGGGACTGGTAACTATTTGCCTAGCATTCATGAAGCCCCTGGTTCAATCTCCAGCACCACATAAGCATGGTGCTACATGCCTGTAACCCGAGCATGTGGAAGCAAGAGCATCAGGAGTCTAAGATGATCATGAAAAGTTTGAGCCTAGCCAAAGCTAGAGTCACTTTGTCCAAAACCTTGTTTGGTTGGTTTTTGTTGCGGTTGTTGGGTAGGTTGTTCTGTTAGGTTTTGCATAGGTGCTTGAGGTTCTGTAATGCTGTTTATGATTTGCAGCTAAGGACTAGACTCTGGGCCATAGGAAATCATGTTCTCTGAGTACTCCATTAGGAAATATTAAGAAAGTACCTAACCCTGAACTCAATGCACTCAACACAACTGCCCCATGACCAGCAGCCCCTACAAGTAAGCTGCTAAGTTTAGTTCCCTAACACTAGCCCGGGGATGCTGGGACTCACTGATGCTAAGGAGACACATGATCCTATTCTTCCTGGCTTCCCCCCAGAGCTCCTCTCTGTCTACTCTCCTTTCTTCACCTCTCCCTCCCAGCCATATTCCCTCTATCCTGAAGTGTCTGATTTCCACAAACTATTATAATCTTCCACAAGGACAAAGAAATAATTAGGAGATGTTTTGATGTGAGAGGAAACACTCCTTTGATGGCCACACTGACCAATGACCATGTCCCCTGAACAGAGAAAACTAATTTTAAGTCTGTCTTCAACTTTCAAGTAAAGCATAATTCTGCAGCTCTATACTCGGCTCTTTAGGATGAACTCACAGACCACAGTAGCTTTCTTTTCAGAATGACAGTTATCTCATCTCTTCAGACTAAAACTCTACAAGGAGTCAGGAAACAACTCACAAAATGGCGGCTGGGAAAGTTGCTCTCTAGAACATTTACAGAACATCAGGACAAGGGAGAAAAGCTGTGACAGGCTAAGTTTCTCTTTTCTTCCCTCCTCTGCTCTCTGTCGTGATTTAAATATTCTGTATTTCTGGAATGTTCTACAGCTTAAAAATCGCTTAAAAAAAGTCATGGGATTTCAGCTTGGTCTTTCAATATACTAGAGGTATGGAAAAGTGAAGCGTTAGAGAGGTATTTTATAACTTTTAAGATATAAACTTAAGGCTTGAAAGATAGCTGAGCTTAGTGGTTAAGACCTTATACTGCTTGTTAAAAGGACCTGGGATTTGTTCCCAGTACCTATGTCAGGCAGCTCACAGCTGCTAGGGATCCAATACCCTCTTCTGGCCTCCATAGGCAGCACACTAGTGTGTACAGATCCCACCACCACAAATATACACATAATTAAAATTTGTGAAAGTATTTTTTAAGCTATAAATACTAGTAGTTATTAAAACCAAGAGGAGGTAAAGTTCTGGGTGTACCTGGCTGTGGTTCTCATATACGAACCCCAGGGAGTTCCTCAAATGACAGGCTGATAACTCTGGTATTTAACTAGTATGATATTAGTGTTCATTATATCATTGCTGAGATGGTTGCCTATTCTGGACTGTAAGACTTAGTTTTCCAATAACCTACAGAATATAAATACTTAGTTGATAAAGTAGTTTTTCAGGGACATTTTTAAGAAAAAAAAATCTGAAACTTATTCTTGTGGAATTAGGGAAACATCTATTCAGGTCACACATTTCACTCTGAATCTGTGAGTGAGGTAATAATATACTCTCACATGCATGAGGTAGCAAACACCCAAAATCACTCATCAAATTATCATAATTGTAAAGTGTTAGAGATAATGGAAATGCCCTTTAATAAGAAGTCATTTAAGTGAAGTGTGGTGGATCGATGTCTCAGAGTATACAGTCTTAGGAAAAAGGAGGTCTCAGCAGGCATCTCTGACCCACAATCCATGGGCTTCCTATGGCCTGGGAGAGCTACAGATGTAGCCCAACACAAACTGTAAACGTACTTCTTAAGAATTGGAATTTGTGATTTACTTTACTAACACAGTTACAACATTGCACTACAATGTCAAAAAAAAATGTGACACTTAAGGGGGTCTGAATTGGAATGTGCTCCATGGGCTCTCATATTTGAATGCTTGGTCTAAAGCATGGTGGGACTGTTTGGGAAGGATTAGGAGGTGTGGCCTTGTGACAGGAAGGAAGTGTGTCACTGAAGTTTTAAAAGCCCATATCTTTCCAGTTAATGCTCCTGCTTTCTCTCTCTCTAGCCCAAATACCACATGTGTGTTCGCGCGCACACACACACATACACACCCACCACTTATCCAGAAAACTGCACACAAGATAATTTAACATCCTCATGAGAAGTGATACAAGGTGTGTGTGTGTGTGTGTGTGTGTGTGTGTGTGTGTGTGTGTGAAGGTTGGGGGGAGAGGGAAAACTCTGAATATGATTTGGATTTTGAGTAGCAGAAAATAGACTGAGTTAGATCAAAATGACTAATATACTTAAAAGCTCAAAAAATATAGTTAGGATCCAAAAGCTGCGTAATCTTTTTATAAATATTTTGGAACCAGAGTAACAAATTTCATTTTAAAAAAAAAGTCAAATCAATGATGAAAGTCTTTGATTATATATGTAATATATAAGATGAAAGGCAATGTTGGCGCGCAAGAGAAAGGCATGAGGATTGCTACAAGTTCAAAGTCCACCTAATCTCTACAGAAAGACTCCATCTTGAAAAGTAAAACAGAAGCTGGGCATGGTGGCACACACCTTTAATCTTAGTCCTGGGAAGGCAGAGGTAGGCTGATCTCAGTGAGTTTGAGACCGAGATCAGCTCTACAGAATAAATTCCAGGATAGCCAAAGCTACATAGGAAGGCTCTGTCTTAAAAAGACAGGTGTAGGGAGCAGTTCCATTTTTGACCCGTCACACAGTTGGAGCCATGCCATTGGGTCACCATTCTGTATCTGATCAATTAGGAGAATATGCATCATTAGGTGACTATTAGAGAAGAATGATTTTCTTAAGCATTTAGGGGATACTGATCAAGAATCAAGAAGGATCTTGGGTTCCTTCTCTTTTCTTTTTCTTTTTTATTTAGTATTTACTACAGCAGACATCATCTCTGACCTCCTGGATGGTTCTGACACCTCAGCTATTAATGACCAAAAAAATTAATAATAAATAAAAGCCTTTTTAGCACGATCTATGTGGCACTCAATAGCTGCTTTCCAGCTCAGTAAAACAGTAAACACTGGAAACAGCGGGCCAGCTGGATATGATTTAGTGTTACATGAAAACGCCCTGGGGCACACATTGCTTATTCTCTCCATACATGAGGAAATTCTGTTTCGGTGGGATGTGGATATGCAGACCCAGGGTGGACTGCTTCCACTTCAGCTCATTTTTCTCTCCCGCCACAGCTTTCCTCAGCCCAGAAGACAAAAATGCAGGAGAGCCTTCAGCAAGATTCAAGATTCAGTAATTAGTGGTTGGATTAAATGATAGATGTCTGCCTATAACCTGCACTCTATTTTTAGAAAGTTTTGTAGATGTGGCTTAACACTTGTGGGAAAATGACCGCCCAAGTCCTTGTCGCACGTCGTTAGCATGCTTGTCCCGCTTTGAGTGTAGACCTGCAATTGTACATTTCTCCAAACTATACAGTGCACTTTGGTGAGGACGGATAAAGGGGAGGGGGGCTCAAAGTATTGGGAGTAGAGAACGGAGGAGGCAAGCCGCTGAGAACAACTTCAGTGTCAAGAGCCTCCTTTGCTCATGAGAGACGTCATGCTCAAGATGCAAGATGTTCTGCTGAGATGAGAGTCCAGGCTGAAGATGAAGGAGCAGACTAGGGAGAGGCTGGAACAGCTGACGTCACCACACAGACGTCTGGTGACTCTCAGGAAGATGTGCTGGAGGTCTACTTCCTGAGGAGTTTGAAGCATTCTTGGATGAAGAGCCAGTCAGTCACAAAAAAACACCTTCAAGAAGTGAGCTGACCCTGCAGTGGAGACTCGGAATTCCAGCTACTTCAGATGCCAGGGCAGAGACCATGAATTCAAGGCCAACCTGGGCAGCATAGTGATAGTCTGTCTCAAAAAAGTATAAAAAGGGCTGAGGGCAGAATGCCATCATTCAGTCCTGAGTACCACAAGAAGGAAAACAGAGGGCAGGGAAGGAGTTGTCTAGCCTGACTATTCTCCATGCTCAGGGTTGATAAATAAAGTACGTTTCTAGCTTTCTTTCCAGAATTTTCATAAACAGTTGCTGTGTAGTAAGTACACTTAGCAGGTACACACAAGTTTTCCCCCTCACTAGGCCTGTAGAGGAACAACATAGATTTGAAAAACCTGGGCTGAATCAAAGAGAGGTTTTTCAATGTGTTTTAGACCTTCTAACAACACATAGAAAAGGAGCTGGCCTCGTTCTGTGTATCATGGCGCTTCCTTTTTGTGTCCCCCTCTTTACTCATTTTTTTTTTATGTTTTTATTTTTTTTTAGTTGAGACTCTCTCTCATAAAGCCCAGGTCAGCCTTGAACTCCTGATCCCCTGCCTCCAACTTTCCAGTGTGAGGATGACAGGTGACCGCCGCCCCAACTGCTTACAGCCACCGTTTCCTTCCACTGTCAGAGCGGCAGCTACAGTTTGAAGCAACTGCACATCACTGACTGTATCCATGAAGAATCCCAGCCTGCCTCACTGTTCTCAAGACCTCACACTCTGAGAGACAGAGCACATACCAAGCAGATCGCTCGTGAGTGCTGTACCTCACGCATTGACACACAGCTGGGGTGTCCCACATGGCACATCCACAGTGCATGCCAAATACTCTGACTGGAATCACGGGCACATCCAAAAATAACTCACCAAGATACCCAGGCAAGTCTTTATGTCCTTAGAATAGTATCTTCACACAGGGGGGATCACGTCGTGTAAACTACAGAGAAGAGGAAGCTAGCAGCTCTGGTCACACTTCTCATCATGGAATAATCTGACAGGACACATGGTACACACCTGGTAACCCACACTCAGCACTCAGAAGCCTGCGATGGGCACATTGTAAGTTCTAGCCCAGCCTAGGTTACACAGTTAGATGCTTTGGGTTTTTTGGTTTTGTTTTTCTATTTTTCTTCTATTGAAAACAGGGGTTTTTTTCATACAATATATTCTGATTATAGTTTTCCCTCCTCCATTCATCTGAGTTCCTCCCTACCTCCCCTCCCATCTGGAGCTACACCCTTCTGTATAATGGAGCTTTCTATGAAAGCCAGACGACCTGAGTTCAAATCCCAAGCACCCACATAAAAGTCCAGCATGTCTGGTGACCACAGAGCCAGGGCCTGGAGACAGACAGACCCCAGGAGCTCACTGGCCAGCCAACCTAGGCACTGTGGAGCTTGAGACTCACTGGGGACCCTGACTCAGAAAATAATACAGGAAGGGACAAAAGGAGACATCCAGTGTACTCCTCCAGCCCCCACATGCATAAACATGGATGAATGCATTCACACACACATATACATATATCATACACAGAGAAATCAATTGATTACATTTTAAAAATAAAGATAGCCCCAATACAACAAAGTTCAGTGCATCAAAAAAGGCTTGAGACATAGTCTTTTATTTTTTGACTCAGGATCTTTTTATGTCGACCACAATATCAACCAGGCTAACCTCAAACTCACAGAGATTCGCCTGCCTATGCTAACACTAAGCGTGTGCCAGTGAAAAGTAGTCTTTGCAAAAACAGATTGTCGAGATTATCCTGGGAATCACTTCTCAGTGTTGTTTTTGGTCATTTTAAGGATATGATAGTGGTTCGAGGTTCATGAATATGTAAATGCAGGTGAAGTTCTTTCTGGAAAGGGAGAGTTTAGGAAAGCTTTAGGACAGTGTGTTTGCATGTTGCTTTGTTCTCAGCCTGTTGATACAGGCTCTGGATGTGTTAGCCCAGTATAGCCTAGAAGTCAAGACCCTCCTTCCTTAGCCTCGCCAAGACAGGGGTCACAGGCCCACCATGCCTTGCAACATTTATAGTCTGTACAGAATTAAGATTTTTCTTATATTTTATATTCTTTTTAAATTATGCATAATTTTATGTGTATGTTGCTTGTGTGAGTTTTTGTGTAACAGTTGCACACAGGGTCTTGTAGAGGTCAGAAGAGGTCACCAATCCCCAGGAACTGGAGTCACAGGCACTTGTAAGTTGTCATGGGGTTGCTGGGAATGGATGCCTCTAACCACTGAGGCATCTCTCCAGGCCCAGAACTTATAAATTCTGCAGCCCCTTTATCGCATAAATCATAGTGACAGGAAGTTGGACTATGAAATCTCAAACAAATTATTCTGAATGTCACCACTGGCATCATGAATGGTGGAGCAATCAGTAGCAAGTGAGATCAAACTGGATTAAAGGAGTCCCTCGGGGCTCCGGAGACGCTCAGCTGAGAGAGCATTGGCCTGGCATGGATGAAACCCTGGCTTTGATTCCCAAGACCAGAAAAGAAGGAAAGGAAAATCTTGCTGGGTAGAGAATGGTAGCCCACAGCCTTAATCTAGCACTAGGCAGAGATGGTTAGATCTCTGTGAGTTCAAAGCCAGCTTGTCTACGTAGTAAGTTCATGAATAGCCAAGGCTAAGTAGAGAGATCCTGTCTCAAAAGAAAAAAACAAAACAAAATCTTACCACTACTTCCAGGAGAAACTTTAATAAAAATATGATTTTCGATTTATCTTATTTTATGTGTATGAGTGATTTGCCTGCATGTATGTATGTGCACCATATGCATGGCTGGTGGGTGTGGGCATCAGAGAGGAAGTGGACCTAAGGATGGTTGTGAGTCACCATGGGAGTGCTGGGAACTGAACTTGGGTCCTCTGTAATAGCAGCAAGTGCTTCAAGTATTCTTAACTGCTAAACCCGGTATTTTAGAAATCAATGAATCTATCCAGTTCTTCTCAGAGAGCAACTTGCAGGAGCTTCCTGCAGTTCTAAGGCTGCTCGTTGGAGGTCTCCGACGGCGTAAGTGAGAACTCTAAAGACCCGATGTCAATAACTAGCCTTCGCACAGTGAGACCTGGGGCCTCTCTACTGCACTGGCTTGACTTCGTTCCCCAAATGAACTCCAGGGGATGGCTTCACGAGCCACTGAGACATTCTCTGGCAGGCAGGCAAGTACTGTTGATAATGAAAAGGCCTTTGACAAGGGTTCTTCCCAGGCTACATTCCTGCTCCCGAGAGGCCTGAGTGGGTGACCATCTCTGCACAAGATTCTCATTCCACAAATATTCCAGAACTTCCCAGCCCTCCATGTTTGACCCGAGCCATTCTCAGAAACGTCTGTGAAATTTAACAGAGGCAGAAGTGGATTTTTGGGGGGGCTCTCTGAGAGGACTTCTGAGTTTCCTAGGCACAAAAGCTTACCTCCGCTGCCCCAGACACGAAGTTTAATCTGAAATTAAACTCTGACCACCAGAGTTTAATCCCAGGACCCCATAAAGTGGAAAGAGAAAACTGACTCCCAAAAGTTGTCCCCTGACCTCCACAGGTATACCATAGAGTGTACTCTGAAGTACACATACACAGAGAGCAACTCAGATAGACAGACAGACAGACAGACAGACAGATAAATGATGGATGGATGGATGGATGGATGGATGGATGGATGGACGGATGGATGTAATACCAGTAGTTAGATCTTATTGTATGGAAGAAATTTAAGAGTGTTTGACCTTGACTTTATTAGTTATTAAAATTGAGAATCCATAAGATAGTGATTTTTTTTTACTTAGGGATAATTTAATGATGCAAACAGATCAAAAGTATATTAAAAATAAATGACCACAATTACATCATTTATAAATACGTGTTTTACTAACACATGGTTTTCTCACCAATAAAGGCTTTCTAAAAGTTGGTAATGAATTGCTTGTTCCCATATGTGCATGCCTGCAAACATGTAGGCAAAGCTGTGAAATATTTCATCCTGCAAACCAAATCACATGTCGCCCTGTTTTCTCACAGTCTGTCAGATATTTGACACTGTGCGAGGAACTGTGAACCTCTGTTGCCAATAGTTTTTTTTTTTTTTTTTAAGGAGATTAATGACAATTACTGCATACAATAAAAGGAGTGTTTGATAATTTGTGTTAAACATGACAACTCAGGAGAGAGTAATTAAGAAAATAATATGGCCTCTTACTCCATTATTGGTCGTCAGCATTAAGGATATTTCATATTATATCATGCCAAATATACATTTTGATGTGCTGGATTCTCAGCTTTTGCGGGGCATTTCCTGGCATTGCAGTGGTATAAGGAAACATTTGCATTCAGGCAGCAGTGAATCAGGAGGAAGATCTCAGAGTTAAAGTTCTTCAGCTCAGTTTCTGTTCTCATGAGCAACAAAGGTTTTAGTTTAAAAAATTCCAGCATATTGTTTATTTGGTGTAATAGGAATGTTTATTCATGGTTGGTCAAAAACAATGGGTTTAATTCTTAACCATAAAGATCTCATACAGACCAATGTCCATCCACATGGAGTATCTCTTCCTTAAGAAGTGTGTTGTGTGCATGTGCATGCATGCGTGCATGTGCATGTGTGGGCATGTGTGTGGGCATGCGTGTGCTTGTGCATGTGAGTGTGTATGGCATGGTGCTGCTCAGGTCTTGAGCATGCAAAGACTCACCCACTGAGCTACATCCCTTCCTCTCCTTGCTTTTGTGTCATAAACATGAGCCCTGTCCATGTTCCATTATTCAAACCGGAGGTGCAGCTCACTGGCAGAGCTCTTGCCTATTGTACACAAGACCCCAGTTCCCACCTCTAGCACAAGAGGGGAAAAAATAACATACTCAAAACATTCTCAAACGTGTGGAGATCGGTATAGAAAGTCTTCCTGCTGCTCACACCTGTGAGAGTCCCTGTCATCACAGACTCCTTCCACATGTACACACCACACATATGTTGGCGCATGCAATGGACAGCTAATCGTTTCTGAGTTTCTGATGATAAAACAAATGTAACATATTATCCGTTTGTTTCCATGCAGTTTCACATACATTCAAACACAAGTCCGTTTGCAAGAAAACTCTCAAAAAGCAGAATTTGAAAGCTGCTTCTAAATTGCCCTGAGCATGATGTATACAAGCTTTCACTCCTGTTGGCAGAATTCTCATTCCTCCTGAATATTGCCAGGATGAACCAACGTGAAGGGACTAGCCTGTCTGCTAAGTGGGCAGCTGCGTTGGGCTGTGGCCGTGATTCTGTGCTTAGGAAGAGCAGTGTTGAACATCTTGTGATACAATAAGGAGCCATTTACACTTGCTTTTGTACCTCAACTATGTATTTCTTGCTTCTGTATTTCTTCTATGGCTTCTGGTTCTCAGAGTACTAAGGAGTTTCATCTTTTATTTGATATGTCGTAGATATTTGTCCTTGACTCTTTGAAAATTTGCTTTTTTGTTTGTCTTGTTTTATTGTTCAAGCAGGGTTTCTCTGTGTAGCCCTGGCTGTCCTAGAACCCACTCTATAGACCAGACTCAAGAGATCCTCCTGCTTCTGCCTCCTAAGTGCTAGGATCAAAAGTGTGCCATACCCACCTAAGAAGTATCTTTTTAAAAATATATTTTTATATTTTTAAATATATTTTTACATATATAAAATTCTTTACATATAATTCTTGCATATCTTATGACATCATTGCTGGAAAGCTCTTTCCTACTCTAACACTCTAGAATATTTAATTCCTTAAGTTTTACTATGGGAGTTTCTAAAGCTACTGTGCAGTTATCCTAGCCTAGAGAAGAAACCCACCCCACCTCCAATGCCATTTCTGTTTCCATCTCTCTTCACACTTTTTTTTTTTCTTCTCTTAGATAACTCCTTGGACCTCCTCCTAAACTGTTACTTGGAACACTTTGGAGGGGAAATTAAGCCATTCTAGCTAATGGACTCTTCTTCACAACTAGAACATGAAAAAGATAAGGCCAAGTGAGAGTACAGGAATGGTCATTAGCTCTCACAGCAGATGACTCTGTGACAAGTGTAACAACCACAACACCACAGCCAGGTAGGTGACTGACACCTGCCTTAATCTCACCTCTCAGGAGACCAAGACAAGAGTGCATAATTTCAAAGCCAGCTTAGGCTACCTAATTAGACCCTGTCTCATTTGGAGTGTACACATGCACATATACATATATACATACATACATACATACACACACACACACACACACACACACATGCGCGCGCACATGCACATAGAATGGGGAGGGTGTCCGTGATAAACTTTCAGCTCTCAAATGAAAATCACACCATTTTGGGAAACTTACTGACATGCTGAGTTCTCACATACATAGACTCCTCTAGTCAGCCCACTGTCATCAACATATATTGTACATTTAAATACTGGATGTGATAGACACAGCCCCATGAACTAATGTTTTCCAAACAACCTATGCTGTACAAACCCAGGTATGGGAAAAATAAAGAGTCAAAACCCAAGACATGCTGTAGATTTTAACATAAACCAACCTCCAGAAGTCCCTGCAAGAGTCACCAGTTACCTCAGGACAGTGTCTCATCCCTTGCTCCTTGAGCAGCACCAGATGGAGCATCCCGGGCCATCTGGAAAGGCTGTTAAAGCACCCCTTACCTCTCTAACAGTGGTTTCTAGAAAGCTAGCCTGTCTATAGGACTACTTGAATTGGAGCAGCTCACCAGAGACTGGATGAGAGAGTAAGCGGGAAAGCCCACTGTCCTCTGTGAAGCCAAGCGCTAAGGAGGTATACACATCCAGGACTTTTCTTCCAGGTTCTCACTAACAGCCAGTTTTGAGATAACACTCTTTTGTTCAGGAATGCTATCATTTTCCTATTCAATTATTTTCCATCTTGATTTCTTATACAACTGACAAAACCTCTTTGAACTGTATAATGCTAAGAGGATAAGGGGTGCCCAAGTGAGGCTGTTTGCAGATGGCTGAAACGGAATTTGTGTCTCAGATCACCGGCACTCCAGAGGTCCCGATGTACCTCATCTCTTTCAAAGGCATGTAACCATAATGTCACTTCTAGAACACTACAAGTCCCTCTTAGGGAGCACTCTGAGCAGAGGAGATTCTGCAAAAGATGCACAGCAGAAAACACTTTGCAGGACACAGTGTGCACACCTCGGTGGACACACTGGGAACTAAAGCAGTCAGATCTCTAGCATGAGAGGCCACTCCAGCCTACACAACAAAGCCTCCTATACACAAATACATACATTTAAAAATGTTAATGTTTTATCATTTTTTAACAAAAATATAGATAACAAAGTAGATAGTGTACTTGCCACCACACCTGACAACTTCAGTTCAATCCCAGGATCCTCGTGGTAGCTAGAGAGAACACTCTTCCAAGTTATCCTCTGAACTCACACACACTCACATACACACACACACTAAAAACATAAATAAACTTTTTTTTAAATAAAGAACAGTTAAGGGATAAGTAGCTCAGCCATTAACAGCTCCTGCTTACAGAGGATCAAAGTTTAGTTCCCAGAACCTGCACTGGGGAGCCCACGATGGGCTGGAAGTCCAGCTCCAGTGAGTCTGGTGCCCTATTCTGCCATCTAAGGACTCCTGCACACACATGGTACACATACACATATATGTATATATAAAACTAAATCTTTTTTTAAATGTAAAGAATATGACTAGTGTAAAAAATGTGTGTTATAACTATGACATCTATGGTAGCATAATTTTCTATAGCAAAAGACTAAACAAGGCACATCTTTTTTCTTAAGATTTTTTTTATAATGTGTATGTGTTTTGTCTGCATGCATGTATGTGCACCATGTAGCTACCCTAGAACTGGAGTTAGAGTTGGTTGTGTAACATACAGTTGTTAGGTGGGTTCTGGTAGTTAAACTTAGATCCTCTACAAGAATAGTCTGTGCTCTTAACCACTAAGGAAAATCTCCAGTGCTTGACTCAAGTCTTGTGTGGTTTATTTTGAGTTTCATATTTTTGAGTCCCACCTGCAGAGGCAGCAGACTAATGAAATTTTAGCTGCAGTTTCTCAGTCTGCTGTCATCTTTGGTCCATGTGTCATCTCTCCTCCTCCTCCTCCTCCTCCTCCTCCTCCTCCTCCTCCTCCTCCTCCTCCTCCTCCTTCTCCTTCTCCTCTTTTTCCTCCTTCTCCTCTTCCTCCTCCTTCTTCTTCTTTTTCTTCCCCTTCCTCTTCCCCTTCCCCTTCTCCTTCTCCTCTTTTTCCTCCTTCTCCTCCTCTTCCTCCTTCTCCTCTTCCTCCTCTTTCTTCTTCTTCTTTTTCTTCCCCTTCCTCTTCCCCTTCCCCTTCTTCTCCTTCTCCTCCTCCTCCTGCTCCTCCTCCTCTTCTTCCTCCTCTTCTTTCTTTTTCTCCCTCTTCTCCTTTCCTCCTCTTTCTTCTCTCCTTTTTTCTTTCTTTCTTTTATTTCCCTCCATGTTCTTCCTATGAATATGTACCCACAAACCTGGAGACATGTTTTTAAATGTAAATGTACATTGCAAATGTGCATGGTTGTTTTATAAGGAAGTATATTTTCCATTTAGATCACTCATATCTTGTCACCTTACATTTTCTCCCAGGACTGAGTGTGAGGCTTCTCTACAGCTTCTTAATTTATTATTGCTCACCTGCATGGTATTCTGTAGCATGTATCCTCTGTAGTCAACTTATTAACTTAGCTACTGATGAACTCCTCAGATGGAGCTCACATCTTATCTCCTGTCAGTGGTCAATATATCCATAAATGTATTCCTACCAAACTTCTGCAGGATCTCTGAGAAACTTGAATGAGATTCTCTTTTGTATTTGGTGTGTCTTACTATTGCCAGCTTGCTTATAGATTATTCACAACAATGTAGCTGTCTCCTCTACCACACACCATCTCCAATACTGGTAATATTCACTTTTCTAATCACTGCCAGTCAAATACTTAGAAGGTGATATTTTGTTAATTTGCATCCATGCCTTTATAGTGAATGACAATTTTCATATATTTGCAATTTATTTACACCTCTTCTGCAAGTTACCTATTTGCCCTTGTAAATTTTTCTCTCTGGAGTTGTCCATATTTTAGCAATCTAAGAGTTTTATATAATTTGAACATTTTCCCTTATTGGCTTTAAACATTACAAATAGCATTTTCTTTTTGATGACTTTATGACCATTTATTAATTAAACATAATGGGCCTCATTATATTTTCATGCATGCTTATTAATACTATTGTATTACATTGAAAAATCCTTATTTTTCATGTAGCTGGGTCGATTTTTACTTTGAGTTCATTTCATTTAAGAACCACTTTGCTCTCCTCGGTCAGAAAAGCTGTAGTGACCATTTTCACCTCCAGCCATTGTCCTGTCACTAGGTGCTGGCAGCATTTATGACTCCAGAAGCTCAGTCCCTGCACTCAGCATTCTGTTTGCTTGGTCTGTGACATATTGTAAAGTCAGCAACATTGTTACCACCATGTTTCATGGCATGTTGACACTGGTGTATGAAAGACACATCTTTCCTATGTTCTCTTTAAGATATTTCCAGCTTGTGGACATCATATAAATGTTATTTTGTTCCTCAGATATCCAACAAAAGGACTGGGCCCTTAGCATAGTCACAGAGCTTGGCTCCTGGATCGTGAAGCCCTGGACTCAGTCCCCAGCATTGAAAACAAAATCCAGTTAGAACTATATATTGCAGTCACATTGGACTGTGCGTGTCTTTGCAATGTGCGGTACCAACCACAGGCAGAGTGTTTCTACTTTAAATCTTATTCCTATCCTTCTTTTCTCACTCATGGAAACAAAAGAATGAGGACTTGTGTTCCTTTCTTATAACTTTTTAAATGTGAAATTCTGTTCATTTATTTAGTGTGTTGCATCCATGCACGCATGTGTCTGCAAGCATTTGTGTATATGTGTGCATGTGCGTGCGTGTGCATGTGTATGTGCGTGTGCATGTGTGTGTGCGTGTGTGTGTGTGTGTGTGTGTGTGTGTGTGTGTGTGTGTGTGTGTGTTCCATAGCACCTCTGGAGACAGAGGGGGTTATTTCTCTCCTTATACCATGTGGGTCCCAGGGTTAGAGACATATTCTTACTTTGAAGGCTATCTCTCTGTGACCCTATTTCTTATCCTTTTAACATACAGCTCTAATCTTTAAAAAGTTCAGGAACGTGTAGTGGGCCACAGCTGTAGTCCCAGCCACCTTGGAAGCTGACACAAGAGCACTACTGGGGGGTCCAGGCCAGCTTGATCAGCACAGGAAGACCCTACCCAAACACAAGTAAAAAATAAAAGGGGGTCAAGTAGATAGAAGATACAGCTGTGCAGACTTCACTTTCAAGCAATGCTTTTCTCCTACCATCCCTAACGGGTGCGCTTGCAGAGATCACTGTGTGGTTAGGGTGTTAGGAGGGTGCTCTGGGTAAGTCCAAACCCTGGCCAGCAGATCAGCAAAACCTCCCAGAAGGTTTGAACTGGCTTTGGGGCACCTATGTTTTGTGCTCCCAGCAGAATCCTCAAAGATAGTCACACACATTTCAAAAATACATTTAAATGTGTGTCTCTATGTGTGTACACCATATTTAATATGAGATCTATCCTCTCTTTTTCCTTTTTCTAGACAGGATCACATGTAGCCCAGGCTGCCCTTGAAATTTCTATGTAGCCAAAGCTGACCTTGAATTTCTGATCCTCCCTTCTGGTCCACACTAATGCAAATAAACAATGCTTCAAAGTCTAAAAAGGAAGAGGAAGAGGAGGTCAGAGGGAAGTGTTTCCTTGACCAGAGTCATGCGTGTCCTCAAAGTGGTCCTCCCTTTACCCATTTCCTCTCGATTCCAGGAACTACTCCAGCTCTGCTTGTCCTCGGGGACATATAAAAATGCTTGTATTTTTATAATTGATCTTTAAAAAAAGAAAGAAAGAAAGAAAGAAAGAAAGAAAAAGAAAGAGGAATAGTTGCTTCAGAAGCTGAACCAAATGACCAGCTTGTCTTAGATCCTAAATCCCAAAGCATTTTATATATGTATAATATATATGTATATATGTGTGTGTCGTGTGTGTGTGTGTGTGTGTGTGTGTGTGTGTATGACAAAAGAGAAACTTTGGTTATAAAGATGGAATTTCACGGATAGCTCAGTAACCTGCTGACTTCCTCAATGTGAAGAAAAGATTGACCAGGCAGACACTGTCCATCGTGGGTTTTGAGACAGAAACTGAAACTCATTAAGTAGGTCTGGCTGGCCCATTGCTGGGATCACAAGGGTATGCCACCACACCCGGATGGTTCTACCCTTTGCTTGCAAGGCAAACGTTTACCAACCAAGCCGTCTACCCAGTCTGGAAATGCTTCTCTACTTCAGATCTTGATCACCCATGTGATCACTCTCCTACCTCCAAGTTCATCTTTTTTTTCCAAAACCTTACTTTTAAGGTTTTTTCCCCCTAGGATTTGTATCAGTGTTTGCCTGAGTCCATGTATGTATACCACATGGGAGCCTTGTTCCTGCAGAAGTCACAGAGGGCACTGGATGCCCCAGAATCAGTGCTATGGATAGCTGTGAGCCATTGTGCGGGTCCTCTGCAAGAGCAGCAATGCGCTTAAGCATGGAGACGCCTGTGACGCCTCTACCCTCAATTGCTCATCTCTGAGCTAAACAAGCTGTTTTCACTCAGTCGCAGCTATTTCTCTAATAATAGGTCGCCTTATTTCTCTAAGTGCATTAGTTCATTGCTATTTTCTCGTCTTTCTTCTTGCTAGCTTGGAAGGTTCTTCCAGGACACCGTCTTTTTATATTTTCTATATCTACTGTACAACTCTCAGCACATAGAAAACAACAAACACTTACTGTCTTAGAATTTTTGTTGCTGTGACAAAATCATGATCAAAAACCAAGTTGAAGAGGAAAGGGTTTATTCAACTTACACTTCTAGATCATAGTCCATCATTGGAGGAACTCAGGACAGGAACTAAAAGCAGGACCAGAACCTGAAGGCAAGAGCTGATGCAGACAGAGGTCATGGAGAGTGCTGTTTACAGGCTTGCTTCCCAGGCTTGCTCAGTCTGCTGTCTTATAGAACCCAGGACTACCAGCCTGGAGATGGCACCACCCACAATGAGCTGGCCCTCCTCCATTGATCACTAATTGAGAAAATGCCTTACAGCTGGATCTCATGGAGGCGTTTCCTCAACTGAGGCTCCTTTCTCTCTGATGATTCTAGCTTGTGTCGAGTTGACACACAAAAGCAGACAGTACACTTATAAAAGACCAAGTGTAAACATAAACCTTTAGATCCTTACTTACTCTCCACAGTCAGGTTTTTTAATATCTAGATTTAGATTTTAGGAATCTATCTAATATCTATTATTTTTTCCTTTTTTCTTGTTTGAAAAGAACAGGAAAATATTTTCAATCAACTTTTAGTATACAGGGTGGCTTAGTTTGAGTTTTATTACTGTGAAGAGACACCATGGCCAAGGCAACTCTTATAAAGGGAAATATTCAATTGGGGCTGGCTCACAGGCTCAGAGGTTCAGTCTATTATCATCACGGCGGGAAGCATGGCAGGGTATGGACAGGCATGGTGCTGGAGAAGGAGCTGAGAGTTCTACATCTTGATCCACAGGCAGCAGACAGAGACTGTGAGTCTACACTGGATGGAGCCTGAGCGTAGGAAACTTCAAAGCCTGCCTATATAGTGATGCCCTTCCTCCAGCAGAGCCACACCTCCTCCAATAAGACCACACCTCCTAATAGTGCCACTCCCTATGGCCAAGCATTTGAACACACGAACCTATGAGGGCCAAACCTATGCAAATCACCACACAGGGTATCAATATTTTGACAGTTACTACTTCAAGGCTTATTGGGAAACTTTCTGCCGTGCTGGGGACTGAACCCCGGGCCTCGTGATGTGAGGGGAGTGCTCTCTCACTGAGCCATATCCCTTCCAGACTTTCTCTATACATTTCCACTCCCAACTGGATGCATCTTGAATGAGCCCACAAGTTGGGCTCCTAATGAGACATCTTGGCAAACAAAAACCTACGTATACAGCTGCAAAGTTCATCTTAAATAGTTGTGTTCATTACACTGCAGCTGTCGTAAATGACTTGGAATGATGTGCAAGATGCAATAGTTCAGACAGGAAGTCAACCCGTATACCTGAAGAGTTGGCAGTGAGAAAGTGTGGAGGAAACGCAATGTAAAAGTCTCTTGATGAGCAGACCTTCGCTGCATGGACTGCATGCCTTGGAGTGAGTCAGGAAAAGAGTTGGGAACACTGCTTTAAAAGCTGCTGACTAGAAATGTGACAAAGCGGGAACCATGGGGAAAAGGGAGGTGCTCACTGTTTTAAAAGGCTTTTCGATGTGATTGTATTTTTGTTGGCTTTTTGCCCGCGACATAAGATGAGGGTGGTGTGCTGTCAGGCCAGCTGGCTGGGGAGGCAGAATGAGTGGAAGCTGAGCACAGGAGCCCAGGCGGTGTTTGGAGATGCTACCTCTCCTCGGGGCATCTGTGACTAACCACAGGCAGTGATGTTAGCATAAATGCAGCCTTGCATCACCACCCTTTCATGGTTTTCATGAAAAACACATCTGCTTGCGCTGTCTTTGCTATGGATATTATGGAGTCAGAGAATTAGCCAGCCTGCAGGTAAGAATGAAGAAAAGTAACCACACTCACAATGACACAGCTGAGGACAGGTGATGTAAGTGCGGCAGAAGTCGGCTCTCCATTTTCTGGGTGTTTCTGTCTAGTCTATTGCCTGGCTCCTGGCCCCATATGTGTCAGTTGCTTTCTGTGGAACAGAACTACACAGGTCCGCTTAACTCTCATCTTTCAAAGGAATGCAATACTGTTTCCATGTTAACACTGATAATAGTCCATATTGGTTAATGGCCTCCGACTTCCATTTAAATATCAAGTGGTGTGTCAAGTGGTGACATGCCTTGTGAGGCTGCCCTCTGGGAGGCTGAGGTTGGAGAATTATGAGTTCAAGGCCAGCCCTGACAACAACATAAACCCCTTTCTTTAAATGTTGGGAGTAGAGATAACTGACTGAATTTTTACACTACAAGGAATCGGCCTCCATCAACTGGGTATCAAGATGTGTGTCTGTCTGTCTGTCTTGTTGGAATGTGTGAGGGAGTCACTATTTATATGGCATATATAACATGAAGACAACTAACTAGGAAGGTCAAAATAGGGTTGAAAAGGAAGGTAAAAAAGAAAAAGTACAAAGGTCAGTATCTATCTACCTACCTATTTATCTATCTACCTGTCTATATATCTACTTACCATCTATCACATACTTATCTATTTATCTGTCTGTCTATCAACTACCTATCATCTATCATATACTAATTTATTTCTCTATTTCTCTATCTATCTGTCTGTCTGTCTATCAACTACCTACCTACCTATCTATCATCTATTACATATTTAACTATTTATCTATCTATCTATCAATGGATAGATCTATCAACTATCTACCTATCTATCATCTATTACATACTTATCTATCTATCTATCTATCTATCTATCTATCTATCTATCTATTTATCTATCCATCTCTTGTTTCATGCTACCCAGTCTGGCCTTGAACTCAGTAAGAGGTATGTAGCTGAGGTAGACCTTGAACCCCTGATCCTTCTGCATCTCCCTCCCATGTACTGGGATTACCGGTGTGTACCACTACACTCAGCTAGAGGGCAGGTTTCTGATAAAGTACCCTGTCATAACCTTCAGATCCTTCTTTTTATTGGTAACAAATGTTCAAGTCTACCCCTCACATTGTAAGATGCCTCCAAATCTTTTTAGCTGTATCATAGTAACGCTAATAAGCATTTATACTCACAACCACTCCCCATGATCCTTGATTGACAGAACATTGCAGAGTTCCTCAAGTGAGGCTTCAACACGGTGAAAACAAGCAGACTGCTATGATGCTGAAAACATTAAGGACCTGTTTTATGAACAGTGGACTATACCTCTAAGCTCTGTCCTGAGACATGCTAGTGATAAAGATAGAGAAGCTGAAAGCTGGGAGTTTTTTCAAATAGACTCAAGGAGCCTGCTATTAAACTACTGGGTTCAGGCCTCTTTCCTTTAGGACTACTTTATGGCTCTAAGCGTCTATGCTACTAAGTTCCTCTTCTACAAAAAAAGACTCATTAGGTATACTGGCACATGCCTTTAATCCCAGGTCTCAGGAGGCAGAGGCAAGTGGAGTTTGAGAGCAGCCTAGTCTACATATAGCAAGAGCAAGTTCCAGAATAGCCAGGGCTATGCAGAGAAACCCTGTCTCATCTAGGGAAAAGAAAATTGTGTGTGTGTGTGTGTGTGTGTGTGTGTGTGTGTGTGTGTATTCGTGTGTGTGTGTCTATAGGGAAAAGAAAATTTTGTGTGTGTCTATGTGTGCGTGTGTGTGTGTGTGTGTGTGTGTGAGAGAGAGAGAGAGAGAGAGAGAGAGAGAGAGAGAATGTGCTGACTTGATACATAGCAAGTATTTGTGGGCCAAAAGTCAGAAGCATCTATGGAGAATTTTATATGGAAATTTTCCTCATGTGGTAGAACAGACATGCTGCCTTTAGAATTGTCTCTTTAGTGTAATAATAATAAATATCAGTACACAGAAAGTTAATATCTAAAACTCTAATCTTAAGTCAGTTGTGATTGCATGCACTTTTAACTCCAGCATGAGGGAGGCAGAGGCTGGCCCATCTCTGTGAGTACAGGGCTAGCCTGGTCTACATAGTGAGTTCACAAGCTAACCAGAGATACATAGAAAAGCCCTATCTCAGAAACAAAAACAAAAAGACCCTCTAATTGTCCTCCATCACTGTTGCTCTCTAGCTAGTAGAACCAAAAAAAGGAAAAAATTAATTGTAGGAGATAACTCTATCACATATAGCTACCTATAGAGAGAAAGACAGGTGTCTGCAAAAGCTAAGGACTACATGGGTGTGTATCACTACTGATACAGAAGATACAAACATGGCTCCAGTCTGTTTCCTTTCCCCAAAGAGCTTATAACACAGAACTCAGAACTTTGAAGTAAACATTTGATGTTATTATCAGTCACCTATTTGTTTTGGAAGATCAATTTATGAGCCATTTATTTCAGATTTCAAAAAGCCAAAGAATGGGGCAAGCCTAGGACACACCCGGGAAAGATGGACCCATAGCCAGACTCTTCATGAAGGATGAGGAAGGCAGTGGGCTCATTGTGGGGACAGAAGATAACACAAAAGAGGAAAGGGATGTGGGCCAGCTGCAAACTGGGCACCCCAAAGAGCTGTGAAGCAGAACCCTAAAGAATGAACCTATTCCACCAAGAACAGAGTCCTATAAACAGGAAGAGGACATTTGTGGGCAGGGTGCCTGATGCTCACAATGCACACTGAACACTTCCTCACATGCTCCGGCATCAGGGGGTTGAGGACAGTGGGTCACTA
Source organism: Arvicanthis niloticus (assembly GCF_011762505.2). Classification (NCBI taxonomy): domain Eukaryota; kingdom Metazoa; phylum Chordata; class Mammalia; order Rodentia; family Muridae; genus Arvicanthis; species Arvicanthis niloticus. The sequence goes on from NC_047661.1 coordinate 19,978,360, forward strand.
GTGGGACCCCTTTGGGGATGAATGACCCTTTCACAAGAATCACACATCAGATATCCTGCATACCAGATATTTATTAGATGATTTATAATAGCAAACCTGGTTATAAATTAGCAATGAGATAATTTTATGGTTGAGGTCACCACAACATGAGGAACTGTATTAAAGGGTCACAGCAGTAGGAAGGTTGAGAGCCATTGGTCTAGCACAGTCACCCTGATATTTGCAGCTTCTGGTATGTTCCTTCTGCTTTAACCAGGTAGGAAAATCAATGCCCTCACAAAGTCCAAGTCACCATTAAATCATTCACCGTGCCATTCAGAAACTGATTTTCTTTCTTCTCTTTCTTTTTTCTGGATTTCAAAATATACCTAAATGGGACATTGAAAGGTATCAAATAAGCCTGCTTCAACAGGTTTCAAAACCAAACTTCGAGCTTACAATTTTTGTTGCAGCCCGAGGTGCCCCACACTTGGGGGCCAAAATGTCTCAGACCGCTCTGTCAATGTTGGAAACCCACACTGCCAAAAAGCCTTGGGGGCTAAATTGTTAGAGCCTGCACTGTCCCAAGCTGCTCTGGTCTGCAGGTCGGGGTTCAGCAAGAGAGAGAGTGAGGACAGACTTGAAGAATGGAGACCAGATAGAGTGTGATTCAATCCTGTTTATTCTTCAGTCTCTCTTCCTAGTCCAAGTCCCAAGTCTTGAGTTCCTAGTCCCTAGTTCCTAGTCCCTAATGCCTCCAAGTTCCAAGTTACTTCTTCCAAGTGCTAAGTGCCTAATACCTAATAATTTGTTTCTGAGTTCTCTAGTCCAAGTGTCTTCCTCCTCAATGCCTACTCTAAGTTGTACTGTACCTTAGGTCTTATCTCTAAATCTGATCTCTAAGTCATGCCCTTAAGTCTCGGCTCTAAATCACAGTTTTAAGTCTCACCTACCCAAGGGAAGATCCTGGTTATCTAAAACAAGATGTTATCAGAGTGTGCTCAGCTGTTGTAGGCTATTGTAATCAAATCTCTTGTCAGGGTATATGGCTCAAGATGGCTGCAAGGATGATAGCCGCCTTCTGTCAGCTCCCCACAAATTTTAAAAATATTTATTTTTCCAAGACTTATTCTCAGGACTGATGTCTATCTGTAGGAAACATCCCCTGTACAGCACCTAAACTTTCAGCTGGTCCCAAATCTTCTGTTTGGCCATCAATACCTCCTTCCTTTCTCCTTTCTCCTTTCTCCTTGTTCTTTTTCTCGACTTACCTTCTTCACTCTTGGGTTTTGTGTGGTTTGGGGTTTTCTCATTCTGATGGTTGTTTGAGGAGAGGGCTCTCTCTGTATCCTTGCTGTAGTCTCCAAGTGCTGAGAACACAGGCATGAGCCACAACAACCACCATGGTCATGTCTACCCCGAATACCTCCTCTCACCTCTGCCTACTCTTTCTAGATCTTTAGATTATGAGTTGGTGGCACAGTATTTTGCCATCATGACCCCATTAATAGACTATCCATCCTCCACAAGATATTCCTAAGAAAGAATAATATTGAACACATACAATTGTGACTAAAACAACTGTTTCATTTTACTGCCTATGTTTGAGAACAATTCTCACCCGGCATTCTTTACAGTTCCCTTTTCTTATATCTTACTTCATTTTTTAATGAACTCTCCATATTTATTTTTATTTTTTATCTTATGTGTATTGATGTTTTGCTGTATATATGTTCATGTACCACTTGCACACCTAGGGCCTGTGAAGGACAAAAGAGCATGTTGAAGTCCCTGGAACTGAAGTTACAGACCATTGTGAGCCATCATGTGGGTGGTGAGAGTCAAACCTCTGTAAGAGTAGCCGATGCTCTTAACGGCTGAGCCATCTCTTATGGTTTGAATGAGAATGTTCTTTATAGGCTCAGAAATGTGAATTCTTGGTTCCCAATTGGTGGAACTATTTGGGAAGAATTAGGGGGTGTGGCCTTGCTGGAGAAAGTGTGTTATCAGGTGGGCATTGAGGTTCGAAAGCCAACACCATCCCGAGTTGGCTCTCTACCCTGTGCTTTGTGGATCAGATGTAAGCTTTCAGATACTGCATCAGCACCGTGCCTGCCTGCTGCCATGATTCCCGCCATGATAGTAATGGATTCGAACTCTCTGGAACCATGAGCCCAAAATTAAGCACTTTCTTTTCCAGTCGTGGTGTTTTATTGTGGCAATGAAATGTAACTAGGACACATCTCTCCAACCCCTTCTTATATCTTTCTGTGACAATGTGGAAACTTTAGCAGCTGTGGTCTAGGCCACACTGCCTTTGGGATGGTGATTATGACCATACCATTCTTCTTCACGGTGGATAGAATCGATAGCACTTTTTTAATTTTTCTCTTGTATTTGCCTGAACGTACTAGACATACAGCCTCTGACAAAGGTAGCATCCCTTTTGTAGCAGAAACAAAAGAAGTGCGTAATCATGACACTGCATGTGTAAATGATAAGGCTTGACTAAACCACCCCTCTATTTGTTAGGGATAGTCCTGGTCTTTCAATAAGACATCACTGACCATCATCTTCCACCAGAACATGTACTTTGGAAGACAATCTTGACCCTCAGGGTGATGTAGGCCAAAAAATAACTTAACAGACCAAGGGGATCAGCTGTGAAACAGTACAACCCTGCCTCTGGTGGGTAAACTGTAGGCAGGTTGAACTTAAAGAGTAAAGAAGTCTTGGGTATACATAAAGTGTGTGACTTTAGTGACTGGGCTGGCACAGTATGAATTTCAGCTTTATTTGCCATGTCGATGCAGAATTCTAGTGCTGCAAGAAAAATGGGCAGATGCAAGTTTTAATAATTCAGCACCGCAGACTGTTAGAGTGATATTTTAAATGAATTTTTAATTTCTTATGAAGACACAATCAATTAATGCCAGAATTGTGTCATTTTAGCAAACACTACCTTTTTATCCCAAACCATGGCACCTTCATTTGCTCAGAGAACTGGTCGCTTGCTTCTTTCTTCTCTCACTTGCTCTGTCTTTACTTTCAAACATAAGCCCATACATGATATTTGCTTTTTAGTATAATACATACCCAAATCAGCTGCAGAAAAGATTTTAAATGTGTGTGTTTTTTTTTTTAAAGATCAGATCATTTGTTCATTTTTAGATAAAAATATAATTGCATTTATCTCAATTTTTTTCCAATCATTGGAACGCTAATTTTACTCTTTCTCAAAAGTGAAATAGCCAACAGTTTATGTAAGGTGTTGATAATTACCTACATTATTATACTGCTGTGACAGATGTTGGGGGAGAAAAGCCTGAAACGCCTACAGCTGTGCACCCCATGACTTCTAGTGCAGGCTCAACAGAAGGCTAGCAGATGTTCTGAACTGTCACTTTGCCTACATGGTTTTAAAGTCGGAGGGCCTGTTTTGGTGGAGTCTGTTTCAGTTTCACAGATATCCTCCCAATTCCTGTCTGTGACAGTTAATATTGGTGACGTCGATCAGTCAACCTGTTTTCCTTCTCCTTTGATAAATAGACATAAACATCAGATGGCCCATGGATTACTAAGCAGTCCGTACGTATCATTCTGTAAAATCTCTTCTTTAAACATGCCTTTGGGTTATCTGTACATGTGAAAGCTTGGGAAGAATCAGGAATTTTGCTAAAATCTTACACTCCTTGGAAGCAAATCATTTGACAGTTCTAGTGAGGGAAAAGTTGCATTCTTTTTCCTAACAAATAAAAGTATTTTTGCTCCACTTATTTCTCATTTAATAAGTCTGCTCAGGACAACTATTAATTCTGCAGCCTCTTCGAGTAAGGGAAGAGGACACTCGGGCTCAGTGCACAGCTGGTCAAGCCTGACCAAGCACTTCCTCTTTGCAGACAAACTTTCAGATCCTCCTTGCAGAATCGCTACCGTGTGCAGAGGCCATTGGTGTCTCATTGGCTGTTGCTCTTAATTTTAATGGGTCGGAATCCTTAGTACACTTGTCTAATAGTGTAAACCTTCTGCTAACAATCAGGTGTCTGGCCCACCCCATTTCCTCTCCATTCTGCATAGAAATATAACTCTAAGTAGTACATCTCTCTGGGTTTGTTTCTGAATTAGTCCCTACACTTAATTATGAGGAGGAGAAAGATGCCTCCTCCTCCTTTGTTATAAACTAAGCTCTCAGTAATCCCAAACAAAAGAGCCAGTTCTAGAAGATACAGGATTTGCTCGCAGGATTACGGTCTCATAGATAATGCGGTGCAGTCAGCAGACTCAAAGCTTTATTTTAATTCAAATAAGCTAGTAAACACACCATTGGCAAATCTGCCGGTGAGAGGAGCTGGCCACTGTTGCCACGCTGGCAAGTAGAGTGTAAAAAAATCTATTATACCTTGTTCACCATATGTTTAATTTTATATGAGATACAAATTAAACTCTCCAGAGTCCCTATTAAAATAACAATGTTTATTCTATATTTCACTGACTTAAAATAAGGGCTACCAACCTTGAAGGGCAGTTTTGATATAAGTTATCACCTTTGGAGTGCAGGGGTAAGTTCATAGAAAGCCAAACACTCTGTTGCCTTTCTGAGAAAATACAAACATTCTCTAGTTTGTAGTCCTTAATGAGGTTAGTTAGCAATCATATGCCCTGTTATTTCTGTATTTCCCTCCCAGACCGTTGGCTTCTAAGACTGGGACTTTAAGACTGATGCTTCTCAGAGTGTATAATCTAAATTCATGGAACTATGGCCTGGATCAGGGAAGCCTAAGAGAAGCGTGAGACTTGATAGCACGTGTGAAAGCCCTAAGTCTGAGACCCAGCACTCCATAAACTAGGTATGGTGACTCCAGCCTGTGACCCCCAGCCCTACAAAAAATAGAGGCAGGGAGGTCACAAGTTCAAAGGCATCTTCAGCTCAATAAAAAGTTTGAGGCCAGGAAGGGATATTTAAGATTCTATCTCAAAAAAAAAAAAAAAAAAAAAATTAACATAACCTGTAGGCCCAACTCTGGAGTTCAGGAAGATACACACACTGGTATATCAAGGATCCTAAGAAGATGCAGAATTATTGGACTATCTGAGCTCTAACCCCACATCCCAGAGGCAGACACAGTAAGATTGAGAAGGGCAACCTGGGCTGCAACGTGAGTACCACTCAGCCTGGCCTGCATAGTGAGACCATGTATCCAAAATACAACAAAGTGGTCAGGGGTCGGGGAGGGGACAAAGGGAAAGTCTGTCTTGCAGGGGAAAAGGGAAGGCAAGAACCTAAGTGTGCAGCCAGTTTCCTCCTGCGCTCACAGAGGCCAGCATCAAGGACATTTGCTTATGTCTGTTTGGACTCAGTCCACCGCACTCTAAAGACCAAACAGTGTTTCAGAATCAGGTGAGAAAGCCAGGGCTGTTTCCCAGCTCAGAAGCCACAGGCCTTTCACCCAGCATCTCCTTTTATGCTGTAGGGTATAGGGGACTAGAGTAATGCCAACTCCACAGGCTGTTTCGAGAAGTTGAGACAGAAGCTGCTGTCCCAACTCAAGGTTCCCTTCCTGTTCATCCTCAGGAAATAGAATGCTGTTTATTCTCCAAAGAGGAAGGGAGTGTTAGGATGTAGGGAGAAAGCGATAGAAACCTTTCCCCAGAATGTTCCTTTGGGTCATTAATCCCTCCTAGACAAACCCCACAAGAACACGCTTCTTTTCTGTCAGAGTCTGCCACAATAATACTTTTTAAGGACGTATTTACCGTTCATGTATGAGGCTGAGGTTGTGAGTGCATTGGTAGAATGCTTGCCTTGCAGGCACAACACCCTGAGTTTAATCCTTCGCACTGGCTTGCCTGAGTGTGGTAGTGCATACCTGTAATTCTAGCCCTTGGGAGATGAAGACAGAAAGATTAAAGTTTATGGTCATTCTCAACTTTATAGCAAGTTCAAAACTAGCCTTGACTGTCTGAAATGGCATCTCAATAACCACAAAGTACTAGTCAACAACTGTGTGAGATGGTATCGCAACAACCACAAAGTACCAGTTTCCCCAAGTCAACTGCCTGCTCTCGTGCCTGGAAAGGGAGGGAACACCATTCGGGTCCTTTCCAAACTTCTGTGCTCTGGGTCTGTGATGGTGATTGTGGGGCTGAATTCTAAGCACTTTGGCTCAGAAAGCTCAAGCTTGGTACATGGAACTAATAACTTGAGGAGTGCATAATGCAGTCTGCTGAGGGATGGGGAGAACCCCAGTTCCTCAGGCAGGAGAAGCAGAGTTAGTCTTGTTGCTCTTATTATTCTTTTAAAATTTTACTTCTTTTCATTTTGTATATGAATGTTTTGCCTGTATGTATGTATGTATCTATGTATGTATGTATGTATGTATGTATGTATGTATGTACAACATACACATGCCTCTTACCCATGGAGGCCAAAAGAAGGTATTGGATCTCTGGGAACTGGAGTTTCAATTTCCACCTGCCACGTGGGTGCTGAATATTGAACCCAGGTGCTATGAACTTTTAGCTGCTGAGCTATCTCTCCAGCCACAAAGGGGCTCAGAAATGTAAGGCTGTTACATACCTGCTTTGAGCAAGCCAACAATGTATGAGACTCTGTTTTAAAATAAATGAGAAGACAGGTCTTTTGAAATGGCATCAGTTGCATGAGTCTTGAGGTCTATCAAGTAACACTAGCATTGATACAGAAAGATTCAGTTTCTTTAGACAGCACAGCAGTGGCTTCCCTTCCCGTGGTTGGTACCAATGACACACTGGTAACCCATCCTGCAACCCCAACTTTCCCTCCAACCCACCATGGCCTCGAGTAACACTCAGATGAATTAATACATGAGTAAATTAAGAAACTTATTAATGGGCTCATAAAATGTGTCACATTTTAAACGTTTAATAGTTTTAATTAATATTCTTTACACATATTTTTCTTTTGAGACAGGCCTCCCTCCGTAGCCCAGGCTAGCCTCAGATCTGACAAGCTCACTACTTCAGTTCCCCAAATGGACTACTATGCACAGTTTAGCATCTACGCCTTCTATACAGAAGCAATAAAGGAAAAACCCTTAAGGAAACAAAAGAACATCAAAAAATGGCAGAAAATAAGGAAGAGATCAATATATTTGTTGATTGGTGTATTTGACTGTAATCATATTGTGGTATAGAATGAGTCCAACTAATTTATTTTTATTCTTTCATGTTTTATTTTATATTCATTTCTTTATTTACAATTCTAGTGGTTGGACCCAAGGCCTTGCACACACTAGGCAAGCTCTCTACCACAAGCTATAGCCGCAGCCCCTTTTGTCATATTTTGTTTGTTCTTTGAAATACGGCCTTACCCCTGTTCCTGCCTGGAACTTTCTATATAGACTAGGATGGTCTTGAATGAGAGGCAACATTGCATCCTGCCTTGCTCTCCCTCTCCTGAGTGGTGAAATTATAAACGTGAGGCGCTATACCTGGCTAAAAGGAATATTTTCAAATATACAGATAAAGCATATGGCTGTTTGTATAATCTCAGCCCATATATGAAAAGTATCCCTGAGGGAGACCACAGTGCAGTCCCCCAACAGCCCTTGTCTTTGCTAAGCCTTCCATGTTAGATTTCTTAGATTCAGGTTGTCTGTCGACACCAGAACTTCAGAGAGTGCCACAGTGTACCTTACTGAGCAAACAGCCTTCTTAGAGCCTACAGGCTTAACAGCTGTCCACTCCTCGTTCCAAGTCAGATTTACTGACCTAACCCCATATCTGAGGTAGCCAGTCTCTCCAGCAAGACTTTCCATCACAGGTCTTCCCTCTGGTGACTGTTAACCAGTCCTCCCTGGAGAATCCCAGGGCTCCTGTCCCCAAACCAGTCTGGCCACACTGTGCTCAGGGGAAGAAATATTCTAAAGTCATTTCAAAGTCTGAGCCTGTAGTCAGACACACACGCGCGCGCGTGCGCGCACACATACACACACACACACACACACACACACACACACACACACACACACACACACACACACACACGTTGAAGCAGCCCATGGGCCCACACAAGATTGTGAAAAACAGCAGCCTGAAAAGCTATAGCCTGCAAATGGCTTCTGCACCTTGGTAGAGAGGCTTCTTCTTTCCGATCTTGGCCAGGCCCTCAGGGGCCGCATAGGACTGGACCATAAACCAGATGGGTTGCTAAGGGAACCCAGCCTGGCCACCCAAAGCTCCACTTTCCAACCTGGGGGAAATTGGATAAGGCCAGCCATAACAGAGGCAAGACAGCCTAGAAGATCCGTGGTGGCTTGCAGCTCGGAGGGCGCTTAGCCTTTGAACAGTTGGATCCTAAGCCCTATCTTCTCCCAGGTGGTGTCTTACAGGGACACCAATAGCCTCCCTCCAGCCACCTACGAGTGAAGAGTAGCAGGAGGCCACGTTGTTTGGGTTTAGGTCCAAGAGAACACTTGGGTGGTGTCCGGCCCTTGGCATTTTAACAATGCTGACCTCCGGAAGTGGTTAGTCCCTTCCCTTCATGGCTTGCCAGGAGCCCTTCCTCAGGTGGGGGGTGGGGGCATGTCCAGAACAAGTAGCCAGCAGTATCACCATCACCATGTCCTGTGCAGGGGATACAGAGATCCCGGAACCCTACTTTCCCTGTAGAAAGCGTGGATGGGTGTTGAGCGCAGAGGGTGGATGACTGAGGGCTTCTGCCAAGGGAAGCTGACAGCTTCACAGGCTGCCTGTCTATAAGCTGGATGCCTTCTGTGCTGCTCCTGGACCATAAGGTTCTTGATCTTTCTCTACTCCTTCCCTCTTTCTTTCCTTCCTCTTCCTGAACGATTCCTGTTGAGGGCTAGCCACTACCATTCTGAAGAAACCTTACCCATTCTCCCCAATGGAAGATTCGTGGAACTTAGCCTAGGTACCAAAGAGCCCGTCTAAACACCCAGAGAGCAACTGCTGCTTCCCAAGCCTCTAGCATGGTTTCCGGTGGCTCTTGGCTCCAAATGGAGGCAGGGGTGGGGCTGGAAGACTAACCAGCTTTGTCCCTTACTATAGAAAGCCTCTCTTTCCTCCCTACCTCCTCTCCCCAATCCCTCCCTTTCTACCTTCCCTCTTTCCTCTCTACCTTCCCCTTCTTTCCTTCCCTCCCTTCCCTCCTTCCTTCCTTCCAAGTAGCTCTCTGCTGACTCCAGATTTCTTATCTGCAAAGGCCTTTGAGCCATCACTTGCTGGAGTATTTCCTCCCATCATTAACTAGCTCTATATGGACTTCTTTCTAGTTGAGTGCAAAGCCTTTGCATTAACCTTTTTGAGACTTCGGGTAACTTAGATTCTCTCTCTCTCTCTCTCTCTCTCTCTCTCTCTCTCTCACACACACACACACACACAGAGAGAGAGAGAGAGACAGACAGACAGACAGACAGACAGACAAGCATGTGTACACCTTTTTATTGCTTACAGGAGGTAGGGGAGACACAGCTAATTTTAAACTTCTTAGGGCTGGGACGGTCCAGACTCAACTTCTAAGATCCTCACAGACTCACCCTGAGCCGGAGCCTTAGGTCTAGTCTCAGATTCCTCAGTGGAGAGAGGTCATCAGCTTGAGTCTTTTTTCAGTTCATGTAAAACAGGGGGAAGCTTTGACGACATCCTTGTGTATCTAAATAGTGGAAACATAGGGAGAGAGGTACAATGGTTCACACTGGTCTTTCCAGTGTTAGTTGCCATGACAACGTGAGCATTCAAGTCACACTTGCCTTCTCTATCCCCAGAGTTACTGGAAGTGCTCCTACTGACTGTATGGTACTCCACCCACTCCCACAGTGTCACAAGTAGAAAATACTCACACATTTCATAGCCAATCATAAAGATCCCTCCCTCCCTGTGCACACATTCACATAGGCTCAGAGTCTTTTCTTGTTGGCAGCACTGGGGATTAAGCCTAAGACCTCATGCTTGCTAAGAGAAGGCTTTACCATCCAGCAGCCACAGCACCAGTTAGGCGTCACTTTTTTCAACCAGTCTTAAGAAACGCTTAACTTCATCTTTAATCCCAGCACTGGGGAGGCAGAGACAGGCAGATCTCTGAGTTCGAGGTCAGCCTGGTCAACAGAGTTTGCTCCAGGACAGCCAGGACTCCACAGAGAAACCCTGTACCAAAAATACCACCAGAAAGAGAAAGAGAGAGAGAAGGGGAATTAACTTTTTAAAGTACTGCCACAATTTTTATTCTTTTCAGACTTGTATTAAGTTGCTTATCTCAATAATTTATACAAAAAATAATTTAAGCCAGGTGTGGTGCACCCCTTTAAACCCAACAGTCTGGAGGCAGAGGCAATGAGGCCAGCCTGGTCTACATAATGAATTCCAGGCTAACTGGGGCTGCATTGTGAGACCCTGTCTCAAAGAATCTAGAAATTAAATAATTGAGAAATAAGCCCTACAGTGATTTTGCTGCCAAGGTTTTGTTTCTAACATTCATGTAACCATCCTCCCCAAATCCCTTGTGATATGTCTACTTGGAAACTGATAACAGCATTTCTTCCTAGAGGAAAAGAAAGAAGACAATGTCAGGTTTATTAAGGATCTGTTCAGGTGTCTTTTATTTGGGAGGTTTCTGGGAAGAAAAAGAGTAATAAGGGGGGGTGTGGAAAATTCACTGAAAACTTGGTTTTTAAGATGAAAGGCATTTTCATAGACTATTATCTTGCCCCAAATAACACGGACAGCACAAGTTAGGAGTGGTGACTGTGGCTCTGGACTCTTGCAGGCCTAAAGAGACGCACATCACCACACCACTTCCCTGCAGTGTCTCCTGTCCCAGTGTGGGGGCGCTACTCAGGGTTCATTCATGTTGGGTTTCCTAAGTGAGAGGAAGCAACTGGAAGAAAGGGAGCAGCTGGGCTGTAAGAGCCACCCTGAGAGATGGCACTGCAACTGGAGGTTGGCCATCAGTCTGATCCCGAGACCCTCCAGAGTCACAAGTAGCTAGGAATGAATCAAGGAGAGCTAAGAGTAGGATTCACTGAGTGTTAGAGACTGCCCTTTAACTGCTTCCTCTCAACCTAGGCTCCCAGACTAGGATTTTTAGATTAGCAGAAAGGAAGGCCAGCTGGGGGTGGGAGGGGGTGCCTTGCCCCCCTGCCCCTCCTGTGCACATGGAGGATGCTGACACACGGGAGGAGGCACTTCTCAGGGTGGAAGAAGTCCTTGTTGATATGCACGTGTCTGATTCATCTGGTAGCGTGGTCCCCCAGCCTGGGGAGAGGAAAGCCACATTTCCTTAAGTCATTGGAACTGGGATTGCCTGTCTCTTCCCTCCCCCCCCCCCAACCCTCCTTTCACCCACACACAGTTAAAACTGCATTGCCTTCAAGTCTGTACTGAGCCTGAGATTTAGGGTTTCATAAGGTTACTGCACTACTGATACAATTGCATGCAGATTTTTAAAGCCTTCAAGAGACAGATGTTTGGACTGATTAAGAATTGAGGAGGAAGCTTGCAGCTGCACCAAGGAATAATGTATTGGGCAAATATTTTAATAAAAAATATGAAGAGATCAGCCCGACCTTCCAAGGTCTTCTGCTTAAAAAAAAAAAAAAATCTTTATCAAACCCCTATTCTATGGCTTCAATAAACAGAACCCATTACCTCACGGAATCTTTTGTTGGCCCCATACAAGAGAGAACAAAATGGTTATTCAGGGGAACGCTTTGGATTTTATTGTGAGTAGCCTGCACAAAGAGCCGTGTTATTGTATTTAAAAGAACCATCTGTAGCAGAAACAATGGCATCAAATTATCTTTGAATACCCACTGAAAAACATAAAGCTTGTTTTTTTTTTTTTTTTTTATTCTTCTGTACGGTGGGGGACAGAGCAGTGTTAGGATAACTGACTTTTTTGTTGTTCTCTGGGTGCATTCTTCCCGCTCCCCTCTCTCCCCCTCACCCTCTCTCTCTCTCTCTCCTCTCTCTCTCCCTCTCCCTCTCTCTCTCTCTCTTTTAAAAAATCAGCCATTTGGGGTTTTAAGCCATAAACGATTTTTCTTGTTGCAGGGGATTGCAGAGGCAAAGCTAGGCTAGGTCTTGGAGGCTGGTGTAAGGCGGTGCGGGTAAGCAGGACGCTGATGGGAGAGACTGGTCGAAGAAAAGCCGAAATGGATTCTCCGTGCCTCGGATGGAGGAAGAGAGGGGGAAGTACGAGCTCCTTCAACTCGTTCTGTCCGGTGAGGAGTGATCCAGCTTGGGCTGACAAGAGGCTCCGGAGCCTTCACGTTCAGTGCTTTTTTACCTGCCAATCAAACTGCTACAAGACAACACCCTGATCTGGCATGGTCGTGTAAGTAGCTTGCAACCCAACTTTGACATTCAAGGCTAGCTTCCCCACCCCCAACACACACTCACTCACTTTCTTCTCTCATTCTGTCTCTTTGTGTGTGTGTGTGTGTGTGTGTGTGTGTGTGTGTGTGTGTGTGACCTTTAAGAGATCTGGATACCTACCCTGTGTGGCAGTTACTTAACACAGGCTGATTTAAGGCTGAAGGTGTTAAGTTTGGGAATTAAATGCTAATTAAGATCTCTTTAATAAATGCAGAATTGAAGTGACATTTTATTCTCTTTTGAGCAGATAGTTTTAAGGTCTGAAAGTAATCAAGGTGGTGTATTGTGCTTGAAAGGGGTTTGTGTATTTCTTTTTTAAGTGAAAACTAAGAAACATCCGTGAGTCCCCATAGGTAAATCCAATAATGAAAATTTTCGGGTTTCCATCTTAAAACGGTTAAATTCTAGTATTGCTCTCCTCCTAAGAGCCTTGTGCAGACCGCAGTGACTTGGAATGAAAGGTACAGATACTGAAGGGTTCATTTCAATCCCCGTTGGGACTGGGGGGGGGGGGGTTGTAATTGGGGTGAGAGAGAGCTTGTATTTAAAAAAAAAGTGAGGCAGGGGACATGACGAACCCTCATTCTTTATGCAGCTGGAATAGAGGGAGTTAGAAACGCAAGGGGGCAGGATCATCAAGAAATATTACCTGAGAGGGAATACAGAGTCTGACGAGGCTGGGAGCTGGGAGGGCTGAGAAAAGCTGGCTAGGGCGGTGGGCTACTCTCTGGCGCCCTCTAATGACAAATCGAACGACATTGCCTTCGCCATCCCACGCTCAGGAGGGTTTTGTCGCTGCTGAAGCTGCGGGGTTTTTTGTTGTTGTTGTTGCTTGTTTGTTTGGTTGGTTGGTTGATTTGGTTTGTTTTTGTTTTGCTTTGGTCTGCAGTTAGTAGAAGAGATAAGTATTTTTCAGTCCAGAAACTTAGTACAGGTGATTTTTTGGCGCGCGTATTCCCTCCAAGCCAAAGAGAGGATAGATGGCTGTTTGGTTCCTGGAGCGAGGCCCTGTGGGGATGAGCAGTGTGGGGGAGGGGGTCTTCTCAGCCTGAGAAGTGTGGTTGGGAAGACCAGTCTGAGGATCATGCATCCTGACACCCGCCCATCATGGCAATTCAAGGAGGCTCCTGAGGACCTCGGTCACCTAGGCGTGCAGCGGCCAGGGGCCTCCCTTTCCTTCTTTCTCCTCCTCTTCGTCCTCCTCCTCCTCTTCTTCTTTTCCTCTTCCTCCACTTTCTTTTTCCTCTTTTTTTTTATTTAAAATTTTGGTAGATAAAGGTTAATCTTAGGCTGAATGATAAAGCTATGATTGACAAGAGAAAAGGTGTTGAGGGCAGGTCGCGCGGTCTTATTTACAGCCCACTGCTTGCTGTAGAGCCTTTGTTCGAACTGGAAAACTAATCTAGTGCTGATCAAAGCACCGCGGAGTTAAAGGACGGTAATGACTGCTAATTTCATTCCAGCCTCAGGCAACCCCCGCCGCTGTAATTAAAGACACGCTATTTAAATACAGGTGAAGGGTAGGTTTTTTTTTTTTTAAGTTGGGGTGGGGGTGGGTGGGTTACAATTTTATTTAGACTTCTCCTTGTACTATGATGGTTATGTGGTCCAACACCGAGTTTTTCCTGTTAGAATTCCTTTTTGTCATTTATACCTGGCTTTGAGGAGCCATCAGAGTAAAATGTGTCCATCACATAACTGCCCCATTTAAAGAAAGTATGGAAGGAAACAGACCTGTAACTGTTTAGTGAGGGATTTAAATATTTGGGTCTCTTTTTCCCCCTTCAAATTAACAGAAGGGCCTTCAACACCGCTAAAATAAAAAAGTATTAGAAACTTGTGGCAGGGTCAACAGGCCAGCCAAAAGAATAAGCTTCAGCTTTTAAAGTACTTCTAAAGGATCGTATGAATGTATGGAAAAAATATTTTTTAATTAAACAATTTCCACACACAGTGTAGCTGCGTATTGGCTCAGAAACCTTATAATTTTACAACCCATAGGAGTTTCTTTATAAGAACATCAAAGCTCTACATTTTCGTAGTTGGTTAAAACTGATACCCTCTCTTCATACACACGCACACCCCACACACCCAAAAAGAATTTAGCCTTTAATCTCTTTTTATCCGCAAAGACGAAAGCTCTACTCTCGACCCCGCCAGCGGCTGTCGCGGTCGGGCCGGGAACAGCTCAGAAGAGAAGCGACTCCGCGGTCTCGTGACAGCGCCCCCTATTGGACGCAGTGGGAGATGCACATCGCCCTCCCGAACCCGCTTCAGCCCTTGCCCTGGCGTTAGAGAAAACTCTTTATTGCCCTCAGAAAAGAAAGTGGGGGTGCGGAAACAAGTTTTTATGCCCCGAAAGGATAACTATAATTCAACAAAAAGACAACGAGATTATTTTTTTTTCAATTCCATTCCTTTAAAAAATGACACTCCTCCTTACACCCCAGTTTTCCCCCATCCTGGCTTGGTTTGGGGTCTTCTTTTAGAGGCTATGCGATGGCACCACAGAGAAACAGAAAGAAAAATGCTTCTTCGGCTTGTCCGCTTTTCACAAAATAACACTACAACGAAGAGTGCTTCGCTTAACCGCCAGCTGCGTTTCAGACACAAGGTTCCCAAATATAAAGTGCTTGGGTCTCTCTCTAGTGGATGAAGTAACTCGTTTACATTTTGATTATTATTAATTCCAGAATTAATTAAAAGTCCAGTCTCTCCTTCAAGTGTTTACCTTCCCTCAAATCACTCTTGATCAAACTTTCCCTTCCTGGCAATCGGTTAAATTCCAGCTATTGTCTAACAAACAGGTGTCTTTTTTACTTTGATATCAATGTAAAGTTTGAGGGGAGGTTGGTCGGTGATACATTTTATTGGTTAGGAATCCAAGTTATCCTGGAAACAGTTTTGATTTGTCTTATTTAATACTTCCAAACCTGTCGGTGTAAGAAAAGAGCTGTAACTTCTGTAGTCTCCTGATTGATTTAGAAAGACAGACTACAAAAAGAACACAGGCTCTGGATTCCCAACAAAGCGGAAAACGTTGGTTTGTTTAGTTTAAAATAAAAAAAGAAAAGGAAACTATCAACAAATGAACAAAATGGCCATTTCCTACTTCGGGGGGCATGCTTGCCGTTTTAACTCTGATCCGCAAGGTTAGGGCTTGCCATCGGAACCTAGCTTAACACTTCCTAACAGGATAGCGTTTTGCACATTTAATGCCGTATCTCTGCAAATCTCCTGTTGGGGATGTGCTTATTCCTCCTCCAGATTAGCGGATCCGAGATGGTTTTTAAAGGTGTTGCTCCGCGCAATGACATGCCCTCTCATCTGATGTCGGGGTCGGATCTCGGAGGAGAGGGGGGTACACATCCAGCTTTTGAGAAATCTGCCGGACAGTCTGTCGAAATGATGGGCATTCAGGAACCGTTGCCTCAGCACCTCCACCCTTTTCTCCACGAAGAGGTTAGGCCTGGTTTGGGAAATCCCAACCTGGGACTAGCCTTGTGACCCCACGCGCACCGAGGAGCCTGGGGAACGCTTCTTGGGCGTCCTGGGTCCCAGCGCTGCGGTCATCTGTCTCGCGGAGCAGAAGAGTAGAGAAGCCAAGAACAGGCCCTGCCTCGGAAGCGGACTGCAAAAGGGTTAGACAACCGCCATTGGGAAGTGCAGAAAAATTGACAGTGGACGAGCCTTCTCTCCAGCATGAGGACAGAAGACCTAGGCAAAGGTCAGAGGGGACAGGCGTGCAGCCCGCCAAGTCCACGACTAAGCAAGGTCGGAGGAGAATGCACAGTCAGGTTGAGCAAGAAACAGTGAGGCAGTGGGTGAGCCAGGCCTGAGCGCGCCACCCATGCTCGGTTGCATTGTGATTCTGCAGCCGCAGGTGGCTGAGCCCCGGCCCCAATCCCACGCCACAGGACTGCCAGCGGGGAGGAGACCCCTCCACCTTTGGAGACTAGGAAGGCCGCCAAACAGGAGCTGAGTTCTCCGCGAAGGCAGAGCCTCCTGGGGCTGGCATCCCGCCGGATCTCCCCAGCCGCGCTGTACCCTTTAGGGGCGTGGCAGGCGCTTTGGGTCTGTAGTCTCCGAGTCCAGGCTTGAGCCCTGGCGGGTTGGCTGGGCGCCCTGCTTTGTAAAGTAGTGAGTCTTTCGAGATCCTGTGAGCCAGCCAGCCGGGTGGGCCAACTTAGCTTAGGTCCACTGAGTCCAGGCCAAGTCCTCAACCCTTCCTTCCTTCTTTTCTCCCTCCCTACCTCCCAAGCTTAAAACGCTGAGAAGCAGGGTGTGTGGTTTGCACTTGGGCAGGCTATTTGGAGATGGGGCAGGGGCAAGGCTCATTAATAAGATCCAGGTTCGAGGATGAGCTTCCGTTTATTAAGTTTAGGCTTCTTGTTCGTTTTTTTTAATGCTGGAAACCCTTTTAGTTCCTGGAATTTAAGTCCCAGACAAAGAGCCAGGGAGAGAACCGGACCAGGCTGAAAGGAGCAGAGCTACAGATAGATGAACATCTCTCAATAAACTGTCAAGCTGTGGCTCCAGAACCAGGGCTCAACAGCTACGTGGGCTGCTGAAGGGTGCAGATACCACAAGTACAACTTGACACCATTGAGCCCACAGTGCTTGTCAATAATCTGTGAATTAGGTGTAGAGACTGTCACCATAGATCATAACAGTTTCTGAAGGACTCATTACAGCATAACGTGTCAGTGATCTCCAAATTAAGGGCGGGGGGAGTGAGAGAGGAAGAAGGAGTGGGGGCCGCCAACAAAAAGCCAAGAAGGGTGGGAGGAGAGATAAAAGTCAGAGCCCCAGCTAAGAAGAAGGCTTTAAAGATTATCAGGCCTGCGATCTGAGACTTCCGCGGGGATGGGTTTGGAAGCCCAGTTCTGAGCCTGGGCTGAGAGAGATGCTGAGGAGAAGCAGAAGTGGGCCTCAGGGAAAGCTGACTTCTCAGACATTGCTTTTGAGGTTAGAGGAGTTTGGAAGCGGCCTCCTGAAGTCAACAGAAGGCCTGAAGGATGCCAGCCGGCCCAGGATAGATTCACAGCAGTTTAGTCTGAGCTACAGGCAAACCTTCCACAAGTAGACTTAGCTTCTTTTAGGTCTGGTGGTGATTGGGGGTGACTTTCACCACACAGGTTTGCTTTAACTTCTTGTCATGCTACAGGTGGAAGGCTCTCCTCCATTTTCTGTAAAAAGCGTCCAGTCCAGAGAACCAGAGTTCCCCCTTCCCCTTCCTTCATCCTTGCTCTTGGGGTTCCCTAAGACCCTTGCTTTCTGAGGCTTATCACTTTCTGTTGTTGTTCGTATTCCATCGGGCTGAGCTTCCGGAAAGGAAGCTTTTGAGTGACACAAAGCAGAAAGTTATGTGAGGTCACCGAGGAAAGACAGAGCTCCGGGCTAAGCGTTCCAGCTACTTGGACTTGGCTGCAGCAGTCACATGTCACTGGCCTGCATTGCTGTCACTTAATGTGGGTCAGAAAAACCTCAAGGAAGGCTTAGGTTTGTTTTTAGATGGCACGACTAAATAAAGTAATTGCAGCTAGAAATTTTTAAAGGAGCATCTTTTTCTTTAAATTGCGGGAAACAATCATGGCCATTGGACAAAAGAGGCCATATGCATGCCTTTGGTGGGATGAATTGCCCCAATATTTGACTGTCAAATAAGTGTATACATAGACTTTCAAGCATTGATTTGGAGGTGCAGAAGGACTAAAGTCTCTCTGGAGTGTTTGGACTCTCTGGTGATCCCCCGACCCCTGATTTTTAGAATCAGAAGTGCGATTGAAGACCAGCAGTAACCGCTCTTCATGCCCTCGGTTTGTCTGTAACAGGGGAATTTCTGTTTTAAAGCAATTAGATCATCTAATGGGCGAACTACATTTCCCCTGGACAGCAACAGCAGTGGTAGAAGCAGAATCTCAGGGTTGATAAGTCATGAAATGAAAATGAAAATTAGTGAAGTATGAATCCTCTGCCCAGAAAAAGAAAAATAATTGATCTGGAATATCTAAAAGATGTAAAAATATATGAAGCTCTTCAGTCATATGACTTTTATATACAGCCCAGGAGATTCGAAAAGGCGATTTTAAAAAATAATAATGCAGTTGAAAGCAAGAGGGAAATGTATTAAGTTTGTAACTGCCAAACTCTTTTTTAAATGTATTTACTTCATCAGTGAGAGATGGAGTGAAGTGAGCATAATGGCCACAGGGCGGACCACCCTGCATTCCTCAGGTTTCAAGGGTCCTTGCAGCTCTTGAGGGAAATTATTTGGTAAAATTGGGTCTGGGCTTCAACAGCCCCTTGTCCATTTGTTACATATAATACCACTTCTCAAAATTAAAGGCAAGGTCCTGGAGAGACACAAGAAGAAAAAAATATGATTAAGCAATTTTAAATTAGCAGTGTACCTTGTATCCATATGGTAAATAAAAAGGGATAAAAGTCTGTGGCTGTTCTTTGTAGCATCTTGAAAAATGGATTATGGACGCTGTCAGTCATCTCTCATACTTACCAAATATAACATTGAACATAGGAAGGAAATGGGGTGGGTAAGGCACCAATGAAAGAACAGCTATTATCCTCAAAATCGTACTATGAAAATTAAGGTATCCCTATAGACTTTTCAGTGAAGGAAACTTAGGGCAGAGGAGAGGAAGCTTCACAGGGATGCGACTCAATTTCTAATTCCTACCCTAACTTTCCATATCCTAATTTTTCTAACACATTTCTTGTTGATTATTTTTGGAAGGTATTGATTTTGTATGCTTCCTTATTTATTTGGAAAACAAATCTTCTAAATGCATTTCTCTATCTTCATCTGTGTGTCTTAAACCTTAAAGCTCTGGTCCTTCTGGATGCTCTGCTCAGCAGTACCTCCACCTGCCATGTGGATTGACCCAGGCATTTTTTGTGTGTGACTTAGAGGGCAGAAGGAAGCATTTTACGCAAGTAGCATGTTCCAATGTCCTTACTCTATAATTCTCTGGTTTCCTGTAGTATTTGGGGATAGACAAATAGAACCTCATCAGATTCATCAGCCTTTCCCTACGTCTGTCAATATTCTCTGCATTTTTGGCTTTTAAAATCATGAACTTTTCTATAGTTTCTGCATTTCTGTTTTTTTGGATTTATTTGCCTCTTGAAAGCCAGGCTCTGCCGTAATTTCCCTCGCTGCAGAAGGATCCCCTGCTATGACTGTGGTCAGAAGAGATGCTTAGAAGGTTAGCATTTAAAGGAAAGAGGAACTTAACAAAGGAAGGGGGGGCACTTCGTTTGGTTAAAGCTGGTTCCCAATATATTTAACCAGTTCCAGAATTAGAAAGCCTTTCTGTACATTTTCTTCTATTTTTCTTGCTCCTTTTCCTTATGTAATGAAATTAAAACTTTTGGAGCCCACAGTTGACATTTTTCAGAAAATTGAGTTATCAAGGCAGTAATTATTTCTCGGGGAGATAAAACTCTCATAGCCCTAACTGTCAAATAGGGCCCTTTTCAGATTTTAATTACAAAATAAAATTAGTCTGCTCTTCCTCGGAATGGTTGGCGAGTGGTTAAACAGAGCTTTCCCCCAATACTGGTGGTCGTCAAACTCTGCTAATTAGCAATGCTGAGAAATTCCAGTTAACAAGGGCATTCTCCGAGACTCTGCAGGTCCCCTGCCGTTCGCCTTCATTTCCATAAGGAGATTAGGAGAGGAGGGGAACCCACTCAAATGCAGATGCAGGAGCGAAGCGTTTTTAACAAGCATCATAATAGTAAGATGCTTGGCTAGTTCTCGCTAATTACTGCAACTTAAACCTCTATTTGCCACTAAGAAGAAAAAAATAAGTCTACAGTCCGCACCTCCACAACATTGTCAGTTGGCTTCAGATATAATACTCGAGGAGAGAAAAATGTAAAAGATTTTAAAAAAATAAAATAAAATTGGGTTATACTTGGCAGTTAAGGCTTCTGGCTTGGGCCAATAGCAGAGCTAAATAAAATCTGATTACTCCAGGCATATGCTAATCACTAACGCTGGTCTAGAAGTGTATAGCTTTTTGCTGCCCACGAAGAGAAGTGTTACATTAGGTGAACCACTTCCAATTTTCATAAACTATGCCAGTAGCAACATTTTACATTCCCAGAGGATGAAGCACCCTGTTCCAAGTCTTTTTTTTTTTCTTTTTTCTTTTTTTGATTGTCTGCTAGTGTATTGTGTTGTTGGTACTGTAGCCAGCTATTATAACCCCAAAAGAGGCTTGCCTCTGTCATGGGCTGGGGCTGTTATAGTTATTATTATACTTAGGAGACTATGATGGTGTTGGATTGAAATCGGGTGGCCAGTGATCTAATTTTTTTTCAATATGTTCTAAAAATATTCTAATGAGAAAATGGGTTTTACTACCACCACTTTCTTTAATCTTATTTTCGTCGCACATTATTATGCATAAACACCAGCCACCATTAGTTTATTGCCTCTGATAAGTACAGTAGACTTAATTAAAATAAAGCTGCAAATAAATACTACAAATGATAACACGACTGTAATGCACTCCCATAGTTTATTCATATGATAAAGCAATTAACAAGAGACCTAGCCAGACCCCTTACCCTTTTTAAGTAGATTATTATAGAGTTCAGGTGCAATCACATATCTGAGAGGTTCAGAATATTCCAGAGGGGGAAGAAAAAAAAATCTGCTTCCTACTAATCTTAAAAGAACGATATCTATCAAGATTTAAAGAGATGTTCTTTTATCACCATCCATTATCAGTATTTATATTAATAAATATTTGCCACCGTTGTCTACATCGACTCGTTGGGTTTTTTTCTTCAAACTTAATTATCCATAAGCTTTTTCTAAGTTTTCAGAAAAACGCTATTAAGCACCTACCGATACATACACAATCACAAAGTGAATGCTCGGCCTGCCCTTCGTGGCGCGCGGACAATCATAATTCATTCATACTTTGAATCTCATAATTTATACCTATTTTCCCCTCGTTTAACCTCCCACTTATCTGGCGGTTCTATGTACATTTCTAAGTTAAGCAAATTAAATTTGATTCTTATGATTTCGTCCCACGGCTTATATGATATGTTAACTTTTCTTTTGTTTAGATTATGTGTAATTAGTTTGATCTTCCATCCTCCTCGTTTTTTTTTTTTTTTTAACTTTATTTTTACACACCTTCTTTCAAAGGTAAAAGCAGTCTTGGAAAAGCTAGTCCACCAGCAGGGGGCGCAGCAGCCACATCTCAGAAACTAGGCGCGCTGAAAAGTCGGTGGCCGCCTTCCCTAGCTCAACCTTAGCTCTAGTCTCCAGAGATTCGTGTTGAGCGTAATAGAACACCCCGATTAAGCAGAAAACAATGCTTTAATTTGAAGAGTTCCAAATATTTACGCGTTTCTATAAGTCCTTTCCGGGTTCCCAAGAACTAAAGCAACCAAAACTTAAGGAGAACCTGGAGCAGGGAGAGGGTGGAGTGGAGAAGAAATTATTTCTTTCAAGTTTACAAAAATTCTTTACCACAACTTTTCTGAGTCTAAAGTGGGCATAGTTAGCTGAGTGTGACAATAGCGGCCAAGCCTGGGAGAATAGGGATTGGAGACGTGGGGGTGGGGAAGAAGCGGTGGTTGGCAGAGGGAAGAATAAACAGGGCAGTTTGTAAGGACAATGAGCGGAGCGTGGCCGGCAGATACCCTTCTGAACGTTTTCTTTAGGCAGAGTTGGGGTAGATGAGTGGAGGAGGGGCTGCGAGAGTATTGCAGAAAAAAAAAAAAAAAAAGAAAGAAAGAAAATAAGTAACCCTGATGGTTTAAGCTCTTTATTTAAAAAAAAAAAAAAAAATGGCATCAGGGACTTTCTTCCTTCTCCCCTCTTTTGTACCCAAGTGCATTTTAGCCACAAAGGTTCCAACAAGAGAGTGGAAGGAAACTTAGACGGGGCTTTGTTTGACTCCGTGTAGCGACAACAAGAGAAACAAAACTACCTATTTGTAACGGACGTGGTGCTGTGGCTCTGAGCTTTTTGAGCGCCTGCCGATTGAAATCTTTACGTCTGGACAATGGGAGATCGGCTAAAATTACCCTCTCGGGTCCTGGGCGGGCAAGATTCTTGAGCCCCTACCCCCGCCCCCAGCCCATTCTCCCACAGCCTGGGCTTGCTCGGTCCCGACCCCTCGGGTTCAGCGGGCCTTCTCTCTGCTCTCGCCGCCTACACCTGTACATCTGGACCCCGCGCGCTTCCCAGGCCCCGGCGCCTCTCGGCCGGGCCTTCGCGGCTACCACCGTGCCAGTCAGCAGGGGCAATGCGGGCAGCGCTGCCCCATCCTGGGAACGCTGCGTGGGAGGGAGTTTGCTAGCGCAGCCCAAATGCCACCTCCGTGCCTCGCGGTGGGATGCCAGGAAGTTGCGTGACCCTCCCCCATCCCCTGCACTCTGGAGCTTCTTTCTGTTGATTCTTGTCGTTCCCCAGAGCTCTCATTTGAAATTGCCACCACTGAAATCCTCTAGTGTCGGGGTTGAGGGTTAGAAAAAGAGGGAGGAGAGTTCAAGCTTTGCCTTTGCACCCTTTGGATGGGACAGATTGGTGGGGGAGGGAGTTAAGGTTGAGGACACGTGCTGTGGTTCCTTGAGCCTCACCTGAGTCGGCCTAGGAGAAGGCTGTGAACAAGGCCTGGCCCTAGCTCTCTCTGCTCTACAGTCAGCCACATGGGCAGAGGACTCGTGTTTGAGAACCGAGCCGATGACGCGGAAGCCAGGAGGGCACAGAGGCCTGAGGCTTGGGTCTAACTTCTCCTCTGTACTGTGAGAAGAGGGGGTGACTGGGTGTTGGCAACAAGGTTGGAAGAGGGGCTGGGACAGAGAGCTTTGCCGCGGATGAGCGGAGGAACAATGGCACACCACCTCCGGCCCTGCCAGCTTCCTGAAATACTAGTTGGACGGTCGCCCTGAACCACCCATGGGCCTCGCCCCACCCTGGCCCCAGCTTCCCGCGCCCCATCCACCCTTATGTACCCAAGAGAGAGCCAATATTCCGTAGCATGGGGGAAAGGAGCTGTCGTCTTGGTGCTGTTTACCCACTTCCTTCGAACAGGCGTGCGCCGTGACCTGTTGCTGAGAACGGGGGGGATACAAAGGTTCCCCCGCGGCCGGCTACAGGCAGCGGGCCCGCCTCCCCCGCGCGGTTCGGGGCACAGCGCTCTGCTGGGCTCGGCTCGGCGGCGCGGCAGGCCCCGCCCCCTTTCATGCAAAACCCTCTGGCGAGGCTGGGCTCCGGCGCAGGAGCCGGCGCTCGCTGATTGGCCGCCGGAAACCCATTTATTCCCTGACAGCCCCCATCACATGGATGGTTGTCTATTAACTTGTTCAAAAAAGTATCAGGAGTTGTCAAGGCAGAGAAGAGAGTGTTTGCAAAAAGGGAAAAGTACTTTGCTGCCTCTTTAAGACTAGGGCTGGGAGAAAGAAGAGGAGACAGAAAGAAAGGAGAGAAGTTTGGAGCCCGGGGCTTAAGCCTTTCCAAAAACTAATCACAACAATCGCGGCGGCCCGAGGAGGAGAGCGCCTGTTTTTTCATCCCAATTGCACTTCGCCCGTCTCGAGCTCCGCTTCCCCCCAACTATTCTCCGCCAGATCTCCGCGCAGGGCCGTGCACGCCGACGCCCCCGCCCGCGGCCCCTGCATCCCGGCCCCCGCGCGCGGCCCCCGCAGTCCCGGCCGGGCCGAGGGTTGGCGGCCGCCGGCGGGCCGCGCCCGCGCCCAGCGCCCGCATGTATAACATGATGGAGACGGAGCTGAAGCCGCCGGGCCCGCAGCAAGCTTCGGGGGGCGGCGGCGGAGGAGGCAACGCCACGGCGGCGGCCACCGGCGGCAACCAGAAGAACAGCCCGGACCGCGTCAAGAGGCCCATGAACGCCTTCATGGTGTGGTCCCGGGGGCAGCGGCGTAAGATGGCCCAGGAGAACCCCAAGATGCACAACTCGGAGATCAGCAAGCGCCTGGGCGCAGAGTGGAAACTTTTGTCGGAGACCGAGAAGCGACCGTTCATCGACGAGGCCAAGCGGCTGCGCGCTCTGCACATGAAGGAGCACCCGGATTATAAATACCGGCCGCGGCGGAAAACCAAGACGCTCATGAAGAAGGATAAGTACACGCTTCCCGGGGGCTTGCTGGCCCCCGGCGGGAACAGCATGGCGAGCGGGGTTGGGGTGGGCGCCGGCCTGGGTGCGGGCGTGAACCAGCGCATGGACAGCTACGCGCACATGAACGGCTGGAGCAACGGCAGCTACAGCATGATGCAGGAGCAGCTGGGCTACCCGCAGCACCCGGGCCTCAACGCTCACGGCGCGGCACAGATGCAGCCGATGCACCGCTACGACGTCAGCGCCCTGCAGTACAACTCCATGACCAGCTCGCAGACCTACATGAACGGCTCGCCCACCTACAGCATGTCCTACTCGCAGCAGGGCACCCCCGGTATGGCGCTGGGCTCCATGGGCTCTGTGGTCAAGTCCGAGGCCAGCTCCAGCCCCCCCGTGGTTACCTCTTCCTCCCATTCCAGGGCGCCCTGCCAGGCCGGGGACCTCCGGGACATGATCAGCATGTACCTCCCCGGCGCCGAGGTGCCGGAGCCCGCTGCGCCCAGTAGACTGCACATGGCCCAGCACTACCAGAGCGGCCCGGTGCCCGGCACGGCCATTAACGGCACACTGCCCCTGTCGCACATGTGAGGGCCGGACCGCGAACTGGAGAAGGGGAGATATTTTCAAAGAGATACAAGGGAATTGGGAGGGGTGCAAAGAGGAGAGTAAGAAAAATCTGATATGCTCAAAAGGAAAAAAAAAAATCTTCCGCAGCAAAATGACAGCTGCGGGAAAAAACCACCAATCCCATCCAAATTAACGCAAAAACCGTGATGCCGACTAGAAAACTTTTATGAGAGATCTTGGGACTTCTTTTTGGGGGACTATTTTTGTACAGAGAAAACCTGAGGGCGGCTGGGAGGGCGGGGGAATCGGACCATGTATAGATCTGGAGGAAAAAAACTACGCAAAACTTTTTTTTTTTTTTTAAGTTCTAGTGGATCGTTAGGCGCTTCGCAGGGAGTTCGCAAAAGTCTTTACCAGTAATATTTAGAGCTAGACTCCGGGCGATGAAAAAAAAAGTTTTAATATTTGCAAGCAACTTTTGTACAGTATTTATCGAGATAAACATGGCAATCAAATGTCCATTGTTTATAAGCTGAGAATTTGCCAATATTTTTCGAGGAAAGGGTTCTTGCTGGGTTTTGATTCTGCAGCTTAAATTTAGGACCGTTACAAACAAGGAAGGAGTTTATTCGGATTTGAACATTTTACTTTTAAAATTGTACAAAAGGAAAACATGAGAGCAAGTACTGGCAGGACCATTTTCGTGGTCTTGTTTAGAACAAACGTTCTAGATTGTACTAAATTTTTAACTTACTGTTAAAGGCAAAAAAAAAAAAAATGTCCATACAGGTTGATATCGTTGGTAATTTATAATAGCTTTTGTTCAATTCTACCCTTTCATTTTGTTCACATAAAAAATATGGAGTTACTGTGTTTGAAATATTTTCTTATGGTTTGTAATATTTCTGTAAATTGTGATATTTTAAGGTTTTTTTTTCCCCCTTTTATTTTCCGTAGTTGTATTTTAAAAGATTCGGCTGTTACTGGAATCAGGCTGCCGAGAATCCATGTACATATTTGAACTAATACCATCCTTATAACAGCTACATTTTCAACTTAAGTTTTTACTCCATTATGCACAGTTTGAGATAAATAAATTTTTGAAATATGGACACTGAAATTATGCCTGAGTCTTTCATTTCTTTGGCTAGCATGCTTGCTTATACATAACTTCTTGGGGAACTGGTTAACTTGTTCAGCAACCGAGTTTTTGATATTGCCAGCAATGTCTGTTAGTGTTAACTGCAGAAGGAAAAAAAATGATGGCTGGATGATTAATAACGGGAAACTGAAATGCGCTGACATTTCTAGAATAGAAACTAGGGGCATATATTGTAAGTCCGCCCCCTCCTTTCCTGAGCTGCGTGAATAAGCCCGATGTGGGCTTAAGCTCTCTTGTAGCACTTGTTGCAAGAACGAGTCAATTCTGAAATTTTTCGTGTAGCTTAGCGGATGGGGTAGTGAGCCAAAGCAGAACCAGGTTGGTTGGGCTGGTTTTCATTTTCTTCACAACACAATGGCCCTTTGAAATGTGGTTTATAGGGGAAAATGATGCTTCTTGTATCGGAATAATTACAAAGTAGACACGCCGGGTAGGTGGTTGGGTGACTCTGGCCCTGCCATTGTGTGAGGAAACAAGTGGTTTTCTGTCTTTGTTTCCTGACTTCATAAACTTTGTCCTCTACGTTTTCCTGTTTGGGGTGAGGGAAAAGCGAACGGCTTGCAAAATTCCCTTAATTATCATGGACTTTTTATTTATTTATTTCCCCCCCCCTTTCTCCCCCACCCCCCACTCCGGATTCCACTTCTTAATTTGGCAGCGCGGGTCCAAGCCTGTAGTCCCAAATCGGATAATCTCTGCAGCTGGTTACACGCAAAAGAGAAGCCAGGCAACAGACATATTACAGAAGAAAGCTCTCGACTCCGAGGTAGATATTTCGCATTGTGCGCTCTGATCACATTTGGACATGATTGTGCTTTTGATCTGTTAACTGTTTTACTACAGTAGTAGAGAGAGGGGGAGGAGAGAGGGTGGGGAAACGAGATTGGATTTGCTGTTTTCTTTTGCCCCAGGAAAAGTAAAGAGAGGCTGGCGACGTCCTCGGCTGGAGCGGAAAAGTTGGGGGAACCGCCGTGGTCTTTAACCCGCGGGTTCTGGCGTAGCCGAGGCCGCTGGCCCGCTTTGCTATTTTTATTTTATTTTACTTTATTTTATTTTTGGCTCCTAGTTTCGGTCTTCTATCCAAAGGCACCACGAACAAGAAATGGAGCGTCCTTATGAGTTCGGCCTTGTTTCTCTATTTCTAGAGTGTCCTCTCGCTGCACCCCTGCAGAAGTTAGGATTCCTTGGCGCTCTCTGCCCTTCAGCTGGGTACCAGCCGCAGCCAGTTCTCTCGGCCTCTAGGCCTGTGTTGCCTCTTTTGCAAGAAAGTAATTTCTTTCTTGAGATACTAATGTTTCGTGGAGGATTATGAAGGTCTTGTTTTCTGTGTTTATATTTCTTCTCGGTCGTTTCATTTCGGGTATATAGTGGATTGTTTACTTCTTCATTTTCGTTTTAGGGGTATGTACTGGGAAGGGACATTTATTCAGTTCCCAGTCCAAGCTAGGCAGTTTCCCCTCTAATTAATGCAGAGACTCTAAAAGAATTTCCCCGGGCTCGGCCAGCCATTGTGATGCATATAGGATTATTCACGTGGTAATGAGCACATTCGGCTGTTCTTGCTCACACATAGGAATAAAAGAAACTTTGAATAAAGAAGCAAACGTTGGTGCTAGGGGAGAGGGGAGGATATTCCCGGAACTCAAACCAATGGATAGTATAGAATGTAAATATTTTAAAACTAATATATCTTACAGTTATGTATAAAGTTTACAATAATTGACCCGACTCAGCCTCCCAACTTAAAGGAACAAGAAAAGGGCTCAGTGTATCTGACCCAAATCAAACACTTTGAGGAGATGCTCTGGTTCAAATATTTTGCAAGATAGAAGAGCACTTTTGAGAGTTGAACTCATTTAAACGATTATCATTATGCAAAAAAAAAAAAAAAAGAAGAAGCCCAGTTCTTCCTCTTATCCCACCATATCTCCAAACCAAATAGTTTAAAAGTAGAAGAGGCCGAACTATTGTTTGCAAAGATAGACGCTCAGATAAACTGCAGCTGCGGAACACTCTCTCGCCGCCTTACCCATCTCATTAAGAAGAACAGTTCTCAAGATGTGTAATTGCATACCTAGGCTAATATTAATAAGCAAGTAATTTTTAAGAATAATTTTATTTTTAAGAAAAGAGATAAAGTCATCATCCTACCCAGAGAAGGCTTGCTGCTGTCACTGCCTGCAACTTCTTTCCTAGGAATTTTATTCTGGTCAGTGAGGCTTCATTTTCAGTCAAGAGGGGGAATTTTAAATGTTGCTCTGACTTTATACACAGACGAGAAATCTGTAACAGGAGGAGCATATAATCTGTTCTTGCTACATCTTTTCTTCCACACCCACCCCTTCATATCTTAAAAAGTGTTAACATATTTTGCTGAGCGGGACTGGATTAACAAGGTTCCTCTGCCAATGCCGGGAAGCTGGTATCACAGACCATCCCAGGGGAAAATGGCTCACATTAACCACTAAATGAATATTTGACAAGGACTCACTCGGAGGTATTATTACTATAAATGTGTCCCTACTGGACTTTTCAAGGTCAAAGAGCAATGCTTCAATTAATTATTTAGACTGCTAGTAGATTTGGATGTAATAGCTGTACTTATTTCTGGAAAGCGACACATTCTTGCAGTGGGGAAACCTCCCGAGACTGTCCATCAGAAGCATCTCAAATGGAAAGGTGTGTGAAGCCCTGGCATGCCCAAGCTGACTTTTTTTTTTTTTTTCCAATGAAATGTTTTCCAGGGCCAAAGAAGAAATACTACCCCCCTCCCCATTTCATCGACTATTTTTAGTTTAAAAGGAAAAACAATATAGTTATGTTCATTTTATCACCATGTCTAGCAAGATCTTCTAGAGTTTGTGGTGTGGGGGCAAACTGGGTGGCATTTCATATAACCTCTGCCTTGTCTAAATAGCAAAGTCAGAGGATTTCATAGCCCCTCCCTGTGAGGCTTTGAACGTAGGTAGGATACATATTCCTGTTTGGCAATAGAAGCAAAGGATTGAAATGGAAGGCACCAGGCTTAGTATACTGAGTTCTAGTAATGGCAGAGTAAATTGGGGTGCAAGGTGGTCCCCCCTTCTCCTATTGGTCTGAATACTGTAAGGGGGGCACATTCCTGCCATGTCACAGGTTCCTCCATGACCCTAGGTAAAGTAGTAATCGAATGATTTTGAGAGTAAGATTCCTTCACAATAATATAAATTGAATGAATAAGAGATAAGCTGGGGGGGTAGTAATTACAGCCCGATTCATTCAGCTTTTCAGAACTTTTGTTGTAGGCGCTCCATTGACTGGGTTTGAGCTGCCAGTTTTCTCACATTAAAAGGGAACTGATCAGCGCCTGGGGGTGGGAGGGGCAAGGACTACTACTAAACTGTGTGGTGCTGGGGTCTTCATTTAGAACCATTAGAAGAGTGAAATTAAATCGTGCCTTTGTGCGCGCGAGGTTTATACTTTTTCACTGCTCACAGTTTATAGCTAACTGCTCTGAAATTGAGGTCTGACTGTGGCCTGATCACCTGCTAGTTGGCATCTCTTATCTGTCTGTGTGTCTGTCTGTCTGTGTGTCTGTTTATCTTGTGATTGAAAGCATTATTCTCTCTCTACACCCTCCCCCCATTCTTTGCTTTTGAAAGTTTTGAAAAATAGACACTCATATTTTTCTTCGCGGAGTTTCTTTCGGCTGTTACTGTGTTTTAGCCAAGACTGGAACTCACAGTCCTCCTATACCCCACACTACTATTACTTTAAAATAATTTGCATCTCTGTGGGGGGTTTTCTTTGGTTTGTTTTTGTTTGTTTTCGGCTGCTTCTCCTCCTCTTGGAGCTAAGACTTCTTTTCAGGCTCCACCTGGGCCTGGAGTTGGGGATTGACTTCATGTTCTTCGCTTTCTTTTTTGACCTGACTTGAAAGATGTCTGACTGCCTCTCCCTAGGGACTCTATCTAGGAGATGGATCCCTTAAAGAAGGGGAAAACTCTGGCTTTCACTGTGAGAGTCTGGATAATGTCCAAAGGCTCACAGCCTCTGGAAATTTAAAATAAAAAGCTCAACAGCGCTTTCCAAAGACAGGGAAATGGCTCAAACTGCAGGATTAGGTCGACGTCTTTCATAATTA
Source organism: Arvicanthis niloticus (assembly GCF_011762505.2). Lineage (NCBI taxonomy): Eukaryota > Metazoa > Chordata > Mammalia > Rodentia > Muridae > Arvicanthis > Arvicanthis niloticus. The sequence goes on from NC_047661.1 coordinate 20,008,694, forward strand.
TTTTCTATTAAAAAAAAACTTTCCCGGAAATGTGTTCGTGACACCAGCCGGGAGCCTTCTCTCGTCTAGGGATGCTGGTCAGCTCTAGTATTGTTATTCTCCGCGAGGATATTTTCCTTCTGTGGCCTTTAGAAAATAATGGACGACTCGACTTTCTTGTTTTGACTAAGGAAACCCCTCTTGGAGAGACTGGAGTACGCAGGTAAGCAGGGATATCTCTAGTCAGAGCCCTCTTTCTGTGTGCGGTTCCGGATAGATTGTATTTTATACTTTGGTAGAACGGGACTTCCTGGGCGCGGGTGTCAATTCCTCTCCAAAAGCAAGCGGTAATCTTTTTTCAGTTGAGGGATGCAGAGATTATTTTTGCTGCTTCTGGGCCAGCGTTCGGACTAGAGGTAGTTTTTCTAGTTGGCAGGCAGGTCAGGTGATTCAAAGCTCGGAGGGGCCATTCGTTTTATGACCCCATCTGCTTGTCTATAGCGAGTCAAGTGGGCACGGATGTATAAAGATTTCGGCGCTTTGAACCACTTTTGCTTCTCCAGGCCCAGGTTCGGCAGGGCTGAGCTGAGCTAAAAGCTCTCCAGCCTCCTGCAGGCTGCCTGAAGGGAAGGGACTGCAGGGCCAAAGCCTGGAGACTGTGGCATGGTACCGACTGGAGTTGGTAGCTAACTTGGACTGGCTAGGACTTGACGTCACCGCGGCCAGGCCCCCCATCCCCAGAGACTCCTCAAAAAGCTGCGGAGGGCTTCCCAGTGTCTCTGCCCTCCCGCAACCCTGCACCTAAGAAAGTTATGAGTTTCTGGTACTGTGCCGCTGTTACAGAGTCCCCTACCTCCTGCGTGAGAGCCCGAACCCTCTGTATGTTGACCTCCTGGCCTCAAAGATGGCTATAGGCTTCAGACCCTCAAGAATTGTTGGCCTAGGTGTTGTCTTCTTGACGTCTTACCCTAGTCCTTTGCCTGTAGGCAAGCCATACTGGGTTCTTCCCACCCAAGACCAGAGCCAGAAAGCACTGGTAGAGAGAAAAAAAATTTTTTTAGAGGGGCGGGGGAAGCAGGTCTGGATGAGCCAACCCTTCACTTCCTAAGGTGTGAAGTAGAGATGGCTGTGTAAGACCACCCCCACAACCCTTACAACTACTGGCTTGATTGGAGCCTGAAATGAACTCTCTTGTCTAGCAGAAGGTGAGAGACAGGGAAGCACGTGCCAAAGTAGTCTCAAAGCTGTATACAAAGATCCTGGCTGGCTCTTGTTAGGGTCCTAGGCAGTGGTGTTAGTCTTGGGGGTCACTCTTCTCACCTCTTTATCACCCCCTTCTGACTTAGGGTTAGCCTGGGAAGTCACTTTGAAACTCTGCCATCAGCGTTTGTCTTTCTGAAAGGAAGAATATTGGCGGTTATAACTGGAGTTGTCTCCAACCCCCAAGGGGCAATAAAATGGCGATAGTATTAGAAGCACCAGTGACTTCTCCCCTAGCATTCTAATCACGAAGACCAGAGTAGGGTAAGGCCCCTACCCCCACCTTGTGATGTCAGGGTCTGCAGCTACTCTGGGAGGCCTATGCAGGAAAGGAAACACCAGAGAGTCCCTGGTCATGCCAGTAAAGTTGACTTCCATCACACTAACAGGTCCAGTTTTGGAGGTCCCTGGCTCCCCAACATTCAAATGGCTGATCTCTCATATAAATAACCCCCCGATCTGCTCACACGCAGCCCACATGCCTCTACAGCAGGGCTCTTTCCCTTTATGTGTGTTTTCAGAGTTGAGTGACCTGCTAGCTAGAGTTTATTCTGAGATCAGAATAAGTTGGTCAGCTGTGTTTTGTTTTGTCTTCAGACTCTTATCGAATTAGGCCAGAGGTCCTTCTAGACGCACCATAGCTTGTCTGTTTTCAGCCTTCCTGAAGCTAGACTTCTAAAGTCTTCTGTTTCTGATGTCATGGTGGTTTTAACAGTTGCTTCTAGCTTACCACGTCCACATTCTCCATACCTTCCACTCCTTGGGATTTATACAGCTTTTAGCCAGGGCTACATTAGACCCTTGTCAAAATAAGAACAGTAACACGTTAGAGTCAAACACTGAGTATAGACATCCCCTGGGTGAGTTAAAGATGGAAAACATTTGGTAGCGGGGGTGTGTTTAAGATGGGCAGAGCCAATGGTGGATGGACATCCTTTGGTGTTCCTGGAATTGCGCTACCCAGGATTTATTTTCTACCCTTAAATCAATTTCAGTTTTTGAATTCCCTTCCAAGGTGAATGGGCTGGAAACTGGACTTTATAATCTGACTTGGGCCCAGAATCTCACCAAATAATGATTCGACAAAATCAGCCAACACTTCTATCTGAGCTATTGCATATGGTTACTACAGTCCAGTCGGACTGAAACAAGCTTGTCTCTCAAGGTCCCCTTTCTGCTTGTTTCCCTGTCTCCTCTCTTCCAGGGAAGATGCCTTAAAATCTAGTCTTCTTGGCAGTGTGTTTACTACAACTTCTGGTAAACTAGGCTAACACTGTCACCAGCTTTCCAACCGCCCTCTCAGCAGCTTTGTGAAATAGTGCAAATCATTCCAGAATCCAAGATGGCAAAGTAAACCTGGGCATCTGGAGGTAAGGCGTGGTTGTCAGGAAATTGATTTAAATGTTTAGCTCACACCTCGGGCTCCAGTACTTCCCCTGTTGCTCCTCAGCAGCCTACTCCAGGAACTTGGGTACCCTACCTCTCTTAGCAAGCTGGTTCCTCAGCATAAATTATGAGTATGTATCAGGTGGGCCCTTCTGCTAAGATTAATCAGGACCAATTCTCTCTCGAATGTTTCTGCTTTGATCCCTGTAGAAAGTTCTCCCTGCCCTGTAAGCAATGTCATTCTACAAACTTACTATTTCCATATAAACTATGGAGGTAGGTTTCAATAGGGAAAAAAAAAAAATCAGGTAATCCTCCCATCCCCCCACTCAGCCCCAGGAAGCTTTCCGAGTTAAGGACACAAAATATTTCATGGTTAGTTGTGTGAGCTTCTAAATTAGCTGCATATAAAGTATTTTAAGATTTTTTTTTTTTTTTTGGCTGTCACTGGCTGGCAATACTCATTTTGTGTGTGTGTGTTGGTTTGAAAAGCAGGAAGAAATGTAATGAATTGAGTGCTGTCAGAGATGTCTTCTGTTTGAACAATCTGCGATGGGCTGAATGGCAGGGACTCCCTCATCCACTGCAGGTGCAGCAGAGCTGGGAAAGGGGGAGGGGGCCCTCTGTTCAGTCAAAAAGCAGCATTTCCCACAATAGACCACACACTGGTGGCCAGCGTGACATCGGCTCACACGTACATACTTTCCCCCATCCACAGTTCTGAACCGACAAAGTGGCCATACAGTAGCCTTGCATAGGTTCCTTTAATGAACATTTTGTGGTTCCTATGGTCAGCATTGAAATCCATGAGCCCTGGGAGGAACAAACAGACTTTTAATCGTGAGTTCCAAACTCAAATCTATTGCTGTAGATATTAAAAGTAAGCGGATCTCTCTGCTCTCCCCCAATATCAATGCTTGTGAGGCCCAGATGTGCTAGGATCTGAGAACTCTTAAGTTAAAAGTTTTTCTGAGACTACTTAGGTTCCAAGCCTGGGTCTTGCAAGTCCTGTGAGATCAAACAGGAAAGGAGAGAAGGCATGAATTTCGTGTATTTGTTTAAATGTAAAAGGACCTCTAGTATTTTATTATGCGGCATGAGAGGGCTAATCCTACAAATGAAGGCACGTTAATCTTGCCGAGCACAGTCCTGTCCCCTTTTGAATTGGTTTTACTGGGGAGAGGGGTGGGGAGGAAGAGAAGGGGGTCAGCAAAGGCGGCAACTGTTTTAAAACTCTGGACTGCAATGCGACCACCCTTTAGCTGCCCTTGCTGGCAACCAGCAGACGTTAGAAGAGTTTTCCTCTCACACTGGTGTGAGCTCGGGCCCGGGTGCAGCAAGTTTTAAATGGAATTATTTAAGAGTGAGAGGCTACTGGGAACTTGGCAGTCAGGCCCTTCTTTGAACACCCTTCCCTCCCTCCCCACCCCCACCCCCCCCACCCCCGGTTTGGCCCGGGTTTTGGTTTTGGATCTGAAGATTTAGGGAAAGACAAGATACTTTCCTCAGCACCACCCTAGCCTGTGATAAGAGGGTGACACCAAGGTGGTCCCAACTAATAGATGTTCCCGTTTGTGCTGAGGAGAATTACTTACTGTTTACATACAGTTAAAACACATCCCTTTAGCCAAGAAAAACATCAACTTTCCAACACTCCTTCTCAGTAAAACCTGTTTATGATTCACTTAAACACTTCAGTGGGACTAGGAAGGACGCGACCCCCCTGCTCGCCTCTGGATAAGAAGTGAGGCCCGAGTGCTCCCGGATGGTTCTTAAAGGCATTGATAGTAAAGACCAAATTCTGTTAAACCCCCGAATCACAGGAAGAGATGTCTGAGAGTGAGACAAAGCTCACTTACTGGTGGCCTTATGGCGGGTATGCCTATGGCGCCTACTTAAAGTCTAGGCCTAGAAGAAGCGTCCCGATTCCCCCATCCACAGCGCCTGCAGCTTAGGCTCTAACGTATCTTCCGGCCGGTACACACCCACAATTAATCTTTCTTATTAAAGCCTCCATTCGGTACCCAAGGGGCAACTCAAACCTATTTAGATTTCCTTGGTTGGCTGCACAGATTTAAGTGGGCAAAGAGTTATAAACCTAATAACAGAGGGCGCGCGCGAGAGGGATTTGAGTAGAGAAGACGCAGGATTCACGGAGGGGTGGGGGTGGAAGGAAGCTTGTGGGCCTAGCCCACGTCTGGAGTCTGCCTCGGGTTGCAGCTGGAGCTGTGGGGATGGCAGAGAGCCTCCCGCGCGCGCGCCACGCGCAGCATTCTCGAGTGCACCTGCACCCCAGCCCCTTTGCTCAGCCCGCAGGTACACGAGGCGCCTCTTCCTTCGCAGAGAGGCGCAATCCTCAAAGCATCCCCAATACACGGGAACTTGCAGAGAACCAGGAAAGGTTTGCACTGCTTGGGATTAATTGAGAATAATTAACACTGGACACGGTTAATCACCACTTCGCAGCTCTCTTCCCTCCTTTCCGGCCTGTGGTGTCGGCCTCTTTTGCTGCGGCTGACGATGCGGGTGGGTTTGCTGGTGAAAGTGAAGACGTCGCGGTAGCTGTCACCCAGTTCTGCTGTACTTTTAAAGCGCTCGCATATTGTTTGATTACTAATTCGAGTTAATATGATCTTTATGGCAACATAACAGTGGATAATTGGCCTTTTTTCTCAACAACAATGTAAATCACAATCGCTTTATTATTTAATAACGTCAAACGCTTCGTTGGATTGGCCCCGACCGAGAAGACCTTTTCTTTCTAGACAGTATTATGGGGGAAGGACAATGAAGATCTAATTGTGGAGGTTTCATAAGTTGGCTCCGGTAAATGAACAGCTTCGATATAGAAGTCCCAGCAGATGTGGGCACCGCTAGCTGTAGAAACTCCACCCCACCCCTCTACCCACCATCCAAACACACGGTTGGAGGCTTTCTGGGGTGGCTGTGGTCCACGGAGCCTAGCAACCACCTGAAGTTCTCAGCAGCAATTAGAGCTTGTATCGGGCTCTCTACATTGGGGATTTATCATTAAGGCATCCAGTCAGCTCACCAAATCAACGCGACTTGCAAATAGCCACAAGCCTTTGGGCGCCCTTACGGTCAATTTGGCTCTGGGACATGGGGAGCAGGGGTCTGCGTTTTGTTTTGCTTTGTTTTGGTTGGTTGGTTGGTTGGTTTGGTCTTAGTTTGTTCTGGTGTGGGGTTTTTTGTTTGTTTGTTTGTTTTAAACGGAATCAGTATTGCAGGGTCTTGGAATATACTTGTCTCAGACAGTTTGGCAAGGGACTTGAGCCATTATTTCTCAAATGCCTGGGAAAAGCTGAGAGTATCCAGAGTCCCTCTCACGAGGAAGACCACTCATAGAAGGAAGGCGTCCCCCGCTGCTAGAACAAGAGCCTCATCACCCAAAGGCCTCCACCGCTTCTTCTGCCGTGGTCAGAAGACCGCGGACGCTAGGGTCTTCTGAGAGGCAAGCCCCAGCCTTTGGAATTCGGGTCAGAGGAGAGAGACTCGCAGCCTGCAGAGGTTTTGTTTTTGTGTGTGCCCGCCTCTCCATTTTAGTCAACTAATACTGCCTGACGGGGAAAAGGAACAATTCGCTCCCACCCACCCCTCCGCGCCTTTCTAAGATAAACAGGAGGTGCGAAACGCTTCCCAGTACACGCGCCCCGGGGCCCTCCTCCCACTCCGCGGGCCAACCGAGCATCTGTCCCCGCTTCCCCGAACCAGACCTGGGTGACAACTGCCGGTATTTCAAAACCGTCCCACTGACCGCCAAACATATTCGCGTTTTTGCCCCTCCTCTTCCCCCTAATCCAGTCACTTCTCTGCCTACTTTCTCCTTTTCTGAAAACTTAAAAGAAGTGAAGAGGGTTGTGGAATTAAGAGTGGACTTTCAAAAACGAATCTTTGCCCACAAAAACACGCACTCGCACTTTTTAAAAAAGTGGTATTTCAGCACAAGGAGGACATTTGGAAACTTTCTCTTAACAGGAGTAGGGCGCATTGCTATTCCTGTGTGTTGATCGTCTGGCCTCCCCTCCCGCGGCGGACAATGCCCGCATTGAGGCGCGGTGGCCTGCAGGCAGCGGGAGGCTGGGGACTGCGCAGCCTTCCTCCAAGGGGCCCGCAGCTGCGGGAGCACCAGGATGGGAGCAGGGGCGGGGAGGCCGGTCGCCGGAAGGACAGCCGTTAGAAGTATCATTTTTGCCTCAGGCATTATACTAAGCCTGGCTTTGAGGACCTAGACACAGGACTGTATGAGACATAGTGGGTAAGGAGAACACTCAACTGAGGACGAGTTTCGCATTTTGTTTCATTTTAATTGCCACCACCACCACCCCTTACGATTTTATTTAGACGCGGAATTTTGCACCCCAGGCGGTCCAACCCCACAGACTTCACTCTTAGGCACCTCGTCTTTTGTTAATATCTCAACCTCCGGCTCTGACGCTAAGCAGGCCTCCGCCTTGGTGCCAATTTTTGTCTCACCCGAGCCCTGGCACACTGCTACCTCGCGCTGGGAGTACGGCACCGCAGGGGGCGGGGGAACCCAGGCCAGAGACTCGGGAACATTCTTTTCTAAGCTCGATTGTTTTCTCCCCCAGAGCACATCAGCACCCAGGGCCTTTGCAGAAGAACCTCGAGGTCAGCAGAGGCCCTCGGAAGGGCGCCACAGTGGCTGAAGCTGGCGTCTTAGGGTTTAAAACGTGCACCCCCGCCGGCTGTTGGGACCACGTGCTGCGCCTTCGAAAGGTGACGGCGGCCCCGCTGCAGCGCTGGGCGGCGGGAGATGGAGCAGGAAACGCCGCAGCCCCCCGGTGGCGACAGGGGCGGGTGCTGCGTGGCAGAACTGGCCTCGGCGCTGAGTGGAGAGAATTATCTGGAGCGTGCTTGATCTGGGGCTGCGTAGTCAGCTTCTGCTTTATTTGTTTGTTTGTAATCTCATATTTAGCAAGCCAGGACGGTGGCAGCGAGGGAGAAAGGAAGGGATGGAGGAGGGGGCTTCGCGCTAACCACACCCCTTCCTAATGAGTTAATTTCCATATTTGCGTCTCCCGCTTCTAGCGCCCTCTCTTTCCGAGCGCCTCCGCACGGTTGCGTCTTGCGCAGCTCAGACACTCTCCACTTAGGAATGAAACAAAAAAGCCCCGGGTAAGAGCAGAAAATTGGTCTATTGATAACATTCGCTCCGAGTGTTGATCTTGGCATTGCGGGCAGCCGGTTAGTCTCCTCTCCACCCCACCCCCCAAATGGGTCGCACAGAGCTTGCAGAGGGTTTGGGGACTTGCTAGCTGATTACAGACAGACGCTGACGTCTCTCCCGCCTCCAACTGTCCGGCCCTCGCGTCGTCTTTTCTCACAACCTCACATTCTTTTGCCCCTCAGAGTAAAAGCAGTGGAAACCTAGCCAACCCAGAAAAGGAGGGGAAATAATCTCAAACAAATGAATCAAAAGCGAAAGTTTCAAACTAGAGACGGACTCTGGGATGGGGGGGGCGGGGGGAGAAGATAAAATTTGTGCTAGAAAAGGAGTGAGTGCTGGCCGAGTTTGGAGGCCAGCTCTAGCGTGGACACCTGTGGGAATAGATTAAGAAAAGCCACGAAATGGTATTGGCATCCACACACTAGGACAACGAAAACTTGTGGCAAAGACAGTGAAGGAGTTTTGGAGACTCGGGAACTCAAAAGCCCCGTATCAGGACTTCTATCTCTGTTGTCTACACTTGGGTGAATGAAGCAGACCTTCCGAATTGTTCACCGCCCCTGTCCCTCCCCACCTTGGTGGCTTCACCCCTTTCTGGCTGGTGTGTCCAAACAGCTCTCTGGTCAAAGTGAACTGTCCCAAGAAACTCTTTCCAAACTGGGGAGCAACTTAGGCAGGGAGCTTTAATCAAGATTTGTAGCTCTGCGAGGGGCATGGACAGCAAACATCCCGCAGGTGTACGCCGTAACTCCACCATCCGGACTCCAATGTAGATTACTCTGGCTGCGTTTGATCGGCTCTTTGAAAGCCTTTAACAATTGCCTGTGACGAACGACAGGGCTCAGTGTTTTTTCTGAATAATGCCTTGAGCGTAAGTCCTCAGGGTCTTTAAAGAGCTCTAGTTTGAGAGTGCGGGGGGGGGGGGAGGGAAGGAGCTGTTTTCGGTTTTGCTTTGAAGGAGAAAAAGGGAAATGTTCGGTTTAGTTTGTAGTCCTTCAACTTTTAGTTGCTAGCAGGTATCACTCAAGCCAGTCAACGCTTGATCCCAGTCACCTTTGCTTGTTGTCTTCCAGAAGCTGTGTATGGCATAATGTCTGTGTCAAGAACATTGCTTTCCCTTTTAATAATGCACTGTGTATGTGTGTATGTACATATTGTATTACCTTGTGTTAATGAAATGACACAGTTACTAATTTTCTGTCTTGTCAGTTACAACTGCACTTTCTGCTCAGAACCGTCTGTTGGGGTGGTTAGAATAAACACTATTATTATTACTACTTTAATACTGCCCTAGTATCTTCTCTGTTCTTTCTAAAACTGTATCTATTCAGTAAGAGTTTGACTCAAACGTCCAAGTTTTCCAAAGTAAAACTCATAGGTTGCCACAACTTCTTTCATCACCTTGGCACCAAACCCCAACACCAAAATAAAAGAATTTAAAAAAAAAAAAAAGACGTGCTCTTGGACTTGTCTTGTTTGCACACAGTGTTTACATAAGGGGAGGAAGGTGAACTTTTGTCTGAAATATACACTAAACAGAACTTTGATTTTTATCATGTCAACAGTTGCAGGGCTTATCATACCAGTGTGAGGGGCACACGTTTGAATTAAAGGTCCACTCCTGCCACTTCAGAGCACGAAGGGTTACCCGTGAATGACTGCTAAGTTTGCCTATTGGAAAAGTTTTTTTCTGTACTAAGTCACACAGGAAAATGGGGAATGCACTGTTTATCATCCAGTTCTGGACAGGAACAGACCCCAGTACCTAGGGGCTCATAGCTCTGGCCAGCAGGGGGGACGGAGGGGGCTCTTCACAGCAGCCCCCTTTGTTCTCCTGAGCTCTTCGCGATTTCAAGCTTCACTCGCCTGTCCCAAGTTTGTGTGTTAATGACGCTATTACCATCTGGCTTGCCCTACTTTCCAAAAGATATAAATCTCCCAGCTTGACTGCCCACATTATCATTTAAGTGCCACCATAGCCAGAAGGAAAAGATGCTTTCAAGGCTCAGATTCTTGAGCTCGGACTGCCCTGGCACTACTCCTGTGCTGTATTTATAGACTACACATTGAGGACAAGAATACGCCTCAGAGACCACACATCCCCAGACCTGTCCCTCCAAACCAAAGAAGGCCTCTTACCTGGAGGAAGAGAGACTCAAAATGATTTTCCCCTAAAACTATATTTTATCCAGATGCGCCAACGTCCTTTTGTGTGCTTGCACCCTTCCCTTACTGCTGCTCTACTCTTAAGCTAGTAAAAGTGTCAGCCAAACTTGCAGGCATTCTCGGCAATGTGCCCCTCTGTGGCCTTCCTTTTCAACAGGAGAATAGACTGTCTCTCTGTGGAAATAGGGGGAGTGAAGAGAGGTTAAAAAGATGGTTGGGAAGCAACTTTTGGGAGCTGGGCAGCCTGATCAAACTCCCACTTTTAATGGCGCCTGCATGGGTGTGTGCTCTTCGTGCTATTTACACACTCTTAGCTGCACGCCTGGGTCCTCCTCTGTCTTTCCCGGGCATAATCATTGGTGGGTTTTTGTTTTTTGAGCACAAAAGCTGAGAACATATAACAAAAGTAACTGGGCTGGCTTGTGCATGGTCCCACTCACGAAGCCACCGCTTATCTGGCCTGGTCGCTGTGAACTGAGCAGAGCAGACTCTGCCATTCAGAATATGTAGGCTGAGGGTTCAGGTCCCTCGTTTGTTTGAAAAGTTCATCCCCCCCCTTCCAGATTTCTGGACAGTTTACTTATGGGCAATCATATCTGGGTGTTTCTGTTTGTGTGTTCTCTCTTCTTCCTAGAGGCAGGTTCTATTCACACCAACCAACCCTACAGGTTGGAAGAATCAGAAGTGTGAACACCCCGGATTCCTAGGGAATCTCTTCAACATCAGAAGAATTTTAGCATGTGAGAGCCGGAGGGCCAGCCACGCGTGCACACACAGATGGACGTAATCAAGTATTCATCTTTAAGAAAAAAATTATGTATTATTTGCTTTTATATCCCTACTACTGCTTTATTTGGACAGGGCACAAGATTCACAAAAGTGGCTCTTTCTAGCACCCCAATAAGGATGTTCTGCACAAGTCTCTTTATTCCCTTCTCAGTTCGTTTTCATTTTCTGACCTTTTTCTTCCAAACTCAAAAAAAAAAAAATCTTGTTTAGAAATTTGTATCCCCCCTTTTCCTTCTGAGAACATTATCGAGTTGATATGAAGAAATTGCAGAGGATATACCATTTAAGTAAGATGCACTTTTAATCACTGGTCATTAAAATGGTTATGTTAAATATACTCAATTACATGCATGACTTAACTCTAACAGTACTTTCTATTCTCCCAGCTGCTCACGTATTCCTAAACGGTAGTCTGCGGTGGAAACTTGATTATGCTGGATCCATACATTTCCATGGATTTCATCAGCCTAATTAATGCCTCAGTGTGGTCCTGGGGTCTGAATGAACCTTTTACTGTCATTTGAGGTTGAAGGCAGTGTTGGAATGTGGATCTCTCTCTCTCTCTCTCTCTCTCTCTCTCTCTCTCTCTCTCTCTCTCTCTCTCCTCTCACTGGTACTTTGGGGATTCCACTAAGCAAGGTAGGTAGCAATCATTAAAGAAAGAAAGAAAGAAAAAGAAAGAAAGAAAGAAGGAACTATTACACGATGAGGAAACCCGTTCAAATGTCAGGGGGAAAAATAGGCTGCTTCTTTATTTGTATATTCTTAATTTCATAGACAACCTCCAAATATTTAGTAAGGCAGAAATACCACCATGCTATTGAATCTCAAAACTGCACTGAAAAGGGAAAGTTGGAAATAGATTTACAACCGGTGGCTGAACCCGTTTCTTTTGCTCATCAAAGCTGCCCTGCTCCGTCCTTTCTTCCGGCTCCATCACTCCTAGACTGTTCCCCTCCACTGCAACTTTCATCTTTCCCGAGGAAGCACTCAGGGCGTGTTTTCACAAGAAACTCAAATCACCCCCCAAGTGGGTGACTCCATTCTGTCTTTTCAGGTGTAAATTTACATTTGAATACTTCTCAACCTCACTGACCCCTGCTACCCCTGGCCCTGCCTCCACAGAGCGGCTGCCAATCTACAACCCCACAACTTGCAAGGGCAGGCAGAGGTCGAATTTCCCAAACTCCTCCCCTAACCCCCGAGACCAACAAGTGCTCACACTTCCCAGGAGAGATAGCCTGATATGTCTGTTCTTAGTGAGATGTATATGGAAGAGTTCCTTTTAAGATGTATTTTCTCGGTGACCAAAAAGAGTACAGAGAGAGAGAGAGACAGAGACATTGAGAAAGCAAAGAGAGGTGGAGATTCTGGAGTCTTTAAGAAATGTAGTAACTCAGGCCTGGTGTGCTGGTGCATTCCTTTAATCCCAGCACTTGGGAGGCAGAGGCAGGCGGATGTTTGTGAGCTCGAGACCAGCTTGATCTACAATGTGAATTCAAGACAGCCAGGGATACACTGAGAAAACCTGGCGGGGGGGGGGGGGGGGAGGGGGGGACGGGAAGGGGGAGAGAAAAAAGAAATGTAGCGACTCTCGCAAGTGGACATTGAAACTTTTCCTTCTTCTATGCCATTGGCCTAGAACTTGGGTCTGCAGGGGAATGTCATACCTGGTTCCCCATCTAGTGAATAAAACCACAGGATTTCAGATCTCTAAGCTTGGAACTTCATGTATGTTATGCTGATGTAATGATTTTTGTACTATGAATAGTATGTTTCAGGGTTGAAAATTAGCCTTCTCTAGGGCCTTGCTTGGATAAGGACAGGGATTCTAGAAGGGTTAGTGTACCAGAATTGGTGGCCTGGCACATACTGTGGGCCATTTAGACAGATCACTGGAGACTCAGATATGTCTGCAAAATGTAGCTAAGACAAAGCTTAGGGAACTCCCATAGAGGGCACATGCCGGTGGCCAGGCCCTTATGAGGGTTTAGGATGGTCTTTTCATTAAGTGTAGTGCTTTATACCATTGGTTTGAAATTTAGGAGGTGGGAGGCAGGAGATCGAACGTTGAATATTTGAGGCCAGCCTTAGCTACAAGGAGGACACTGTATCGAACCTAGGAAGAAAGGATAGGACAGTCTTGGAAAGCGTCCCCTCCACCCAGCAGCACCTTACCTCAGAGTGGGATGGGATTTAGTCATTTCCTATAATGGCAAGAAAGGCTAACAAACTGATCAAATGTCCAGTTAGCTGTCTCCATAAACATCAGAGGTTAACCGATCCCAGCTGGCATGACGTTCCTGATCCTGACTCCCCCTGTCCCACTTTCACTGGCAACACTTGTTTCTGAAATAGTGACTTGGTACCTGCGTGGGCTTTGTCCCTTCTGTTCCCCTTGCTGTTCTAGGAAAGCCTGTGGACCATGATCATGGTTGAACTCTGCTGTGTCCACAGCCCTCCAGCAAAGTTGCCAAAGAAAGAGTCTGACGGAGTGCCTGCCGGACACGCGCAAAGCATCCGGCTCAATTCCCTGCACAGCATAAACTGGGTGTATACGGCGCATGTCTGCGATCTCAGTACGTGGGAGGCACAAGTTCAAAGCTAGCCTGGGTCTGAGCCCCTGTCTCAAAAGACTAATTGGAATGTGTCGGGTGGCTTCTGAAAGCCTGTAAAACGAGGCTGATTTGAAATCCTGTCCATTTGCAGAAGCTCTGGTTGTTCTATTTTCTTTCAGAGCTAAGTGGGTGCAACATACCAACCAGAAAGCTGAGCAAATTAGAGGTGGGGTAAAATCCACCTGGTTTCATTGTCAAATCAGAGATCTTAATGATGGTAGATGTAGGAAATACAGACTCCAACAGCTGCGGTTTAGCAATGACCAGTGTCACACATCTAAGCTATAAAACAGTAAGCTGTGTCACTTGGCCTGCTGGTGTCCGATCTCCCTCTAACTTTGTTTCTTTTTTTGTTTGTTTGGTTGATTGGTTTTGCTTTTCCAAACAGCATTTCTCTGTGTATCCCTGGCTGTCCTGAAACTCTCTCTGTAGACCAGGCTGGCCTCAAACACATAGAGATCCTGGGCTATCAGAATGCTGGGATTACAGGTGTGTGCCACCATTGCCTAGTTACCTCTAGCTTTCTTATGCATGTTTATTTACTTACATGGATAGTTTGATGTAGAAACGGGCAACTGTGTTATTTGCTGCACAGACTCTGACAGAATTCTCAGAGTATTTTTACCAATCGTGTGTAAATAATTTGCGGTGTGCCACTTAACAGTTTGTCATATTCGGTCTTTACAAAGTTTTGGGGAGAGTTAACATGTTTTCTGTAGGATGTATCCCAGAGTAGGTGCATCCAGTAACAGGTTTTTAAATGAACTCCCACGAATCAGGCCACCGAGTTGAGTAGAAAGCACCGTGTCACAGATAACAGAGTTGGTCCAGTCATGGATTCCTCTTCTCCTCTGAGTGGCATGCTAGCCTTCCTGAGGCAAACTGCATCAAGGCTGTGCATGTCTCCAGCAATGGGGAATTCGGGACAAAGGCGATTCAAAGTGTGTCCTTGTTTTCGGAGTTGCAGGATTTAGATGCTGCAGTACCCTGGCAGTGGCCCTGCAGGCTGGCTTTGGAACTGTTTGGTGCTTAGTTTCTGAATTCTACTTTTAAATCCAGATCTGAATTTTTTTTCCCCATTGGTTCAGGAAAGAAAAAAAAATACCTAATTTGAAATCCTGTTATAAATTCTACGAAAGCCAACTTAGAAGAGCTTAGAAATAACTCTGAGTCCCACATCTCAATTTGCTGTGCCGGCTCCTGTGGCTGTTTCTGTGAGAAGAAAGGGAACACCTGGTCTCTAACCAGGAGAAAAGCGGATTCCGGCATCTCAGTTGCTCGGTGGGGGCAGGCCTCTGCACTCACAGCGATCAGGAAATTTAAAGCCGGTTGGGTACATCTGCAAACAGCACATTTTCCAACTCGGGAAATGCCAGTTCATGTTATTTCTGTGGCTCGGAGTTGCTTAGGATCTGTGACAGCTGAGGTTTTCCTATTGATTTTATGACAGTGTTGTTCATAGCGCTCACAAAACCGAGAAGAGAGTCCAGTTTAGCAAGGTGATTCTTAACTCAGAGTGCTGTGCCTTCATCAAAGTGAGGGAAATGAAATTCGAGCCCGAGAAAGTGCAAAGGGGAATTCAATTTTGAACCTGAACTTTTATAACTAACTCAACCCCCCAGAGGAGAGATGCCACTGGCTGTTTAATTTGAATACTTATGATCAACAATCAGTCTTAAATCATATCTTATATTAAGGAGGCAGAGAGGTGGCTCAGCCGTTAAGTGTACTTGCTGCTCTTGCAGAGGACTTAAATTCAGTTTCTATTACCCATGTCAGGAAGTTTACAACTGCCTAGAACTCTTACCTCTAGAGAATCTGATACCTCTGCCCTCAGTGGAGTACCAATATTCATGTGCACACACACATACAACACACACACACAAGTGAAAATAAAGATAAATCTTTTTTTTTTTTTTTTTTTTTTTTTTTTGGTTTGGTTTGGTAAGAAACCCCAAGTGTATCCGAGGTCATTGGAGATGTTTAAGGTTGCTTCTAGATTTGTGAGCACAGGCACGATGAGAGCAGCCGTTAGCAACGTGAGATGGATGGGTGGAGGTCAGGATGGAGGCACTCAACACACATCGCTCCGAAAGATCTTCAAACTCATATTTAGTTTTTTTTTTTTTTTTTTTTTTTTTTTTTTGGCTTTTTGAGACAGGGTTTCTCTGTATAGCCCTGGCTGTCCTAGACCTCACTCTGTAGACCAGGCTAGCCTCGAACTCAGAAATCCGCCTGCCTCTGCCTCCCGAGTGCTGGGATTAAATCCCAAGTGCTGGGATTAAAATCTTAAATAACTTGATGTGCACATATTCTTCTGATGAAGCCATAGAGGAAAATACCATTTTCAGCTTGTGCATTGTTTTCTCTATGGGAAGGCACAGGCAAACACTCATCTCAGTGGAAGTCCAGAGACTCCCAAGGCCCTAGGACTTCAAACAAACAAACAAAAACACCTGGGGCAAGAAAAATTGTAGGACTCGGAGGACATGCACCTGTTGGCTCAGAGGCTCAGATGCAGGTGGGGCCAAGAGCAGCCCTGGTGGGGGCAGCTGGAGAGCTCGCAGGTACCCCATGGTCTGTGCTGCTAGGAGCACAACTGGAAAACTGCAGCCTGGGCCAGGGTCTGCACCTTGCCCCATCTCATCATTCAGATCTGCTTATTTGTCGCTGAAAGCCATCTATCTAGCTTGCTGCGGCCACATCACCTGCCATGTGTCAGTCTGATTCATTGCCAGCAGTAACTTTTCTTGACATCTCACTCTCTGGCACTTGTATTTTGGGATTAAAACTAGATACCGTAAGGGGCTAGCTGAAGGAGACTGAGCACACGAGCCATTTCATCATAGCTCCGTATAGATCACGTGAGTTCTCACGATCTGGCTCCTCCTGTGACACTCCTTTCTCCAGAGCCTTTCACAGTCCCATCAGCTCTGTGGTTGGGCTATGCTTGGGTGGTGAGGTATAGATGTATGTATGTGTCTAAGTATGTATATCTATGCTTGTGGTTTTGTGTGCATGTTTGGCAAGGGGCCGGGGGTGGTGGGGATATCTAACTTCCACTCGCCCATCACCTGGGTAATTCTAGGTCCTCCCTGAGTGCTAGGATACAGGCATGTGCACCATACCTAATCTATGCAGTAAAGGATTGAACTGGAACCTTTATATGTTAGGCAAGCCTTCCGCCAACTCGGCTACAACCCAGCCCCTCCGAGCATAGTGGCGCACTCCTGTAAACTCAGCACTGGGGATTAAGGCGGCAGGAGACTCAGACACTAAAGTGTCTCCCTACAATGTTCTTGAACAAACTGGGAGGGAGAATCATTAAGGTCTGATTTGTTTGGGTTCTTCTCTATTTGTAGATGTGGTGACTATTGTGTGTCCAGAACCAGGATCCCAGTCTTGCTATCCTCACCTGCCTATGCCCCTCGTTTTGTACTGGGGATGTATATGGTGGCCAAGAGTGCCTTGGGAGCAGGTAGATTGGACAGATGGACCATTTGCTGGCCTCACCCATCTTGTTTGACAATCATCAACATTTAACATCCATAGAGTTCCATTTAGAGAGTGTTCACCAGCTGTGTAAGAGACCCTAGCTTCAATCTCTAGTGCCAGAACAAACAATAGACAAACTAGTAGTCAAAGGCTTACATGTAATGCAAGTGTGGAGTATCTACCTAGCTTCAGGACTCCACGGGCTCCAACCCCTGAATATCATAAACTGCTATGGTGGCCCACACATATAATCTCAGCACTCAGAAGGTGGAGGCAGGAGGAGCATTGGTTCCATCCTCAGCACCATAGTGATTAAGAGAACAGCCTGGAGTATATGAAATCTTGTCTTAATTACAATATCAAGATTTCTGTTTATTTACATGAATGTGTGAACATGGAGGTCAGGAGATGTCCTCCTTACACTATGGAGGTCGCAGGGATTGAACTCAAGGTGTAAGGCTTTGCAGCAGTTGCCTTCTTCCACTGAACTATCTTGTTGGCCCAATAATTCTATTTTTAGACACGAACCTGAAAAGGTACTAGGGAGAGAGAGAGAGAGAGAGAAAAAAAAAAAAAAGACAAACTGACAAGTTTTCCCTGGTGTGGAATCTAGTTTTACATTACTTGAAAGCAAAAGGAAGAACTATTTAGCTGAAGGAGGAAGGACACCAGGAAGGGGTAAGTGGGAAGGCATAGGGTCGGAGTCTGAGCAGTAGCTAATGTGATGCATGTATGTGATGGATGGTATCAATGTATTATAACAGAAGACATCCCATCTCTAACAATTTCCCAAAGGCCTAGGAAGGAGGCCACAGGGAGGCCTTTGCAAGTGTTGGTGTTTTGAAACAGACCGGTTAAGTTGCCCATGCTAAGCCCCGTCAAAGATCAGGGGCCATGGATGGATATGTCAAGAGGAGCAGAGAGATCATCTCCAAAGACAGGATGTGGGTCAGGCCATCAGCTCTTTTCTCCACTGGCTTCACCCCTGATCAGGAACATGGCCAGAAAGGATGTTCCCACTCCTTACTTCCACAAGCTTTGCCCACATTCTTCTCTCTGTTCAGCTCTGGACTCAGCTTCTTGTTTCCGTTGAATTTTAAGATGGGACTTTTGTAGTCCAAGTTAGCCTAGAACTCACTGTATAGCTGAGAATAGCCTTGGCCTTCTGATCCTCCTGCCCTCACCTCCTGAGTACTGGGATACAGGCATGTGTCACCATGCGTAGTTTATGCAGTAAAGGATTGAAGCCGGACCACTACATGCTAGCTAGGCAAGCCTTCCAGCAACTCAGCTACAACCCCAGCCCCACCAGGCATAGTGGTGTACACCTGTAAACTCAGCACTGAGGATGAGAGGCAGGAGACTCAGTCACTAAAGTTCATTCTCATCTGCAAAGTGAGTCCCAGGCCAGCCTGGTGTACATCAGACCCTAGCAAAAGAAAAAGCAGAGGAAGAAGGAGAAGGGAAAGAAATAAGGAACAGTCAGTCATCTTTTCCCTAGCCCATTTCTTCTCTGGGGGCCCCCTGGAAATTTTTCAGAATTAAATTATGATCTAACCAAAAATTAGACGAGAGAGAGAGAGAGAGAGAGAGAGAGAGAGAGAGAGAGAGAGAAGAAATTCTTCCAAAAAGTAATGAGTAAGAGAAATATGGGGCCTCTCCGCAGAGACTGAGTGAAGTGTCACATCTGAAAGCAGCCACAGGTGGCAGCCAGTGGTAGGAAGGAGAGGATTCTTTCAACTCTCTTTTCAAAGTTCTTGGGTCCTGAAGACAGACAGCAAAGCTGGAATCAAATGGAGCAGCATTAAAGCAGCACTGTGAAGTCGGGTTTGGACAGACGGTCAGCCATCCTGGGTCATATAGCTCCAGGCTATCTGGGCTGTCTTGCCACTGGTAGGGGAGATAGACTGAAGGCTGGCAACCCTTCTGTTTAACATCAATTAAAATTCATAGGTCAGTGTTATTGGCCATAACAAGTCAAGGAAGGAAATTAGAGAAATAATATCAGCAACATGACCTCACTGTATTCCATATAATACACTTCCTGGGAATTTTTGTGAAGCTTCTTAAGGCTGGGGAGTTTGTTTCTTTACAGCTGGGTTCATGGAGTCTCTGCTCAGGTTGTTCCAGGAAGAGTAAGGTAAGTTGTTTTGCATTTGGTACCTGAAGGACTCCAGCTGACATTGCTAGTTGATGTTCCCTGTTCTGTAAGGGGTCTCAGCAGGCCTGGAAGGCCAAGCTAGATCTAACAGTGGATTCCAGCTATTGGGGCCTCTGGAGTTCAGACTTTGCTACTGTAAATTTATCTGTAGGTTTTCGTGTGTACTGCACACCACAACACGCTTGTAGATCTTCACCATCAGAGAACATTCAGCTTAATGAGTTGCTAAATAAAATTTCCGTATCATTGCATAAATCTTTATGCACAAAATGAAACATGAGGTAAACAGTTGGTAAAATGCTTTTCTAGAGTGCAAGAAGCTCTGGGCCAGATCTCCAGCACAGCATAAACCAGCACTTGAGAGGTGACAGCAGGAGATTCTGAAATTCAAGGTCACCAAAGAAAAAAAAGAGGAAGAAAACTGAAAACTGGGGAGTGAGGGGTCTGACAGCTGAAGAAGCTAATTGGAGGGTCTTGGGAATAAGACACTTATCTTTTATCTTTTATCTTTTTTTTTTCTTTTTCAGATCAAACCTAGAAATTACATTCTCCTCAAGATCCATTTAAGAGAATCTGGCTGGTTGCTTTGGTCTGAGAGTTCAGACATCTCTTGCTAAGAAACTAAGAATGACCTCATTTTCCATTTGCTGGGTCCTCCTGTTTTGTCATCCCTGGGCTCTGTAAGAAGCTTGCCAGGAGGTCCCCAGCGCTGGAAGGACCATGTGAGTTCATCTCAGACAATGGGTGGCACCACGGTTTTAGTGACTCACACAGTGGAGAACCACATTCTCTCTGTGGACGATCTTGGCAACATGTATTTGGTAACACAGCAAGGTCAGCTGGAGCTCTGTCCTTCTGTGGCCATTCTGAACAAAGTGTGTGGGGGGAGTGGGGGGGAACAGAGACAGACAGAGACAGAGAGAAATAATTCCTGATTTATATTTTATTTCCTTTAAAAGTTAAGATCAATTAATTAGTGATACATGCCTGTAGTCCCAGCCCTAGAAAGGATCAGACAGGAGAATCTCAAGACTGAGGTCAGCCTGGGCCACTGGAGACTCTTTTTCAAAGAAAACAAATAACCATTTGGGCATGATGGTGACTTTTGACCCCAGCACTTGGGAGGCAGAGGCAGGCGGATTTCTGAGTTCGTGGCCAGCCTAGTCTACAGAGTGAGTTCCAGGACAGCCAAGGCTACACAGAGAAACCCTGTCTTGAAAAACAAAACAAACAAAAACAGATGATTTAGCCAGATGTGGTGGTTCATGCCTTTAATCCCAGCACTTGAAAAGTAGATGCCGGCAGCTGGTTCAAGGTATCCAGGTCTACATATTGAATTCCAGAACACTCAAGAGTACAGACTACAGAGTACAGACTCTGTTTTTAAAACACACACACACACACACACACACACACACACACACACACACACACACACGGGGGTGGGGGGTGGGGGGTGAGACAGACAGACAGACAAAGAACACGACTTAGTGAATATGCAGATTTATGTGCATTCTGTTCCAGGAAGCCAGTGGTGATTATAAAACAGTGAAAATCAGTCACAGCAGAGAGCACCTTCAAGATCATCTCACCTGTCACATCTGTGTCACTTTTGGTGTGGCAGTTGTTACATTTCTATAATCTATCTTTTGAGGGAGGCTCAGAATCAATATGAAATGATGTAAGTTTACCTCTTTGTGAATCAGGCTCTCCTATATTCAAAGCTGGCCTTGAACTCCTGATATAGCAGTGGATGGTGGCCTTGAGCTGAGAGCAAAGGTGCTGTCATTTCCAGCAGAGAAATGATATTGAGACCAAAGACATTGTTTTATTATACAGCTGATGCTTCTTTAAATGCCTGGTAACCCTCCCTTTCCCACTGCTTGATGGTGTGTGTGTGTGTGTGTGTGTGTGTGTGTCTGTGTCTGTGTGTGTCTGTGTGTGTGTGTCTGTGTGTGTGCAAAGGATGTCCCTAAATACCAGCACAAAGGAGCAGGCACACATCATGCACCCAAGAGGTGGAGGGGGAAGAGGTCTTGCTGATTCCTCAGATGAGGTAGATGAGAAAGGTAAGGTGGATCAGTGCAGCCACAACATTGAAAATCTGTGGTTTCATTTCACAGAATTAATTGTTCACCTCTCTACTTGGTTTGCCATTGCCAATGTTGTGTAGAAGGCCGAGACTCAAAACCAGGGACTGTCATTCTTAGCCCTCTAAGCTTAAAAAATATATATATTGATTTTTATTTAATTTTATATTGCACCCAGGAACTATTTTAAGGAACTTTGTGTTATGACCTGTGACCAAAAGTCAAGTGGCAGTTTTTCTAATGTGTCTGAATTTGCTATGAAGAATTGAAACTGCGTGAGTGTTTTCTAGTCTGGAACTTTATAACAAGGTTGTATTTGGCATTAACATGAAAGAACATCTGAAGGTTTTTAAAGTTTCAGTATTTATTGTTCTAAAATAAAGTACATTTTTCCTCTATGTATTTTCTGTCATGTGTAAAGTATTTCTAGATTTTTTTATTTTAATTTTTATGTGTCTAGGTATTTTATCTACACATATGTCTGTGTACCATGTGCATGCCCGGTACCCATGGAAGTCAGAAGAGAGCATTGGATTTCCTGGGACTTAAGTTACAGACAGGTGTAAGCTGCTGTGTGGTTATTGGGAATTGTACCTGGGTCCTCTGAAAGAGTGGCCAGTGGTCCTAATTGGCTGAGCCGCCTCTCCAGCCCTGAATGTTGTCTTTAATGTACATATTATTTTTGTGAAGTTGTTTCTTACAAGATAAAGTATGTAATAACAAGTCTTGGGTTTTTCCCCCCTAATTTTATTATTTCAAGGGAAGCACAGTGAAGACTCTTCACTGAAGGGGAAAAAGTCCCCTGAGCCTGTTTTTGAATTTAAAAATGTTTATTTAGAGATTTCCTCCGATAGGTAGAATTTATGCTGGGTCTTATTTCAAAGCCGATTATTCTCTGGGAGGAGAAGGACAATATTAGGATTTCAAAGACAATCACGTTGTGTAAAAAGATTTGCTTGTGCCTCATTCATATGTTGTCAACAATATGACCCAAAAAATAGGAAGAAAGAGAGAAAAAAATGACACGGAGCAAACATAAAAACACTATCTGCTTCAAACATCAAACTTTTTAGTTTGAAAGAGCATCTTTTAGGTCTTTATCAATATCCAAATTATAAACAAGTCAAAGGTGTCTTTCTTGTTCTTTTGGAAAACATTAACTGTGATACACATCTCTGTGAGGTAGGTTTTAACATATTTTTTCCTATTTTTCCCCCTACCCCATTCAGTAAGAAGGATAAGCCTTTAGAGTATCCAGTCACCGTGGTAACTGCCAAAAAAATTCTCCTGAAGTTTGAAGAGGTCAGTTCTTGGGGTCGACAACTCTGCCCTCTCTCTGAGCCCAAGCAGTGCCCGTCCTGTGGTTGGAGTGTCAGGCCAGATCTGACCGTGGGAGGTGCTCCACTCTGGCTTGGAGAGAAATTTTTTGAGTCAGTTCATGGCCTAGACTCTCCAGGTGGCCTCCAAAATCAATTCTGACCTCCTGACCCTGTCTCACAGAGGCATAGCATGCACCCTAAATAAGGATTTAGTCAGAGACGACAGCATTTGCTGAATGTTATTGGGGACAGTATAAACACTTTGAGAGGCAAGTGAGGGGTTGTCAGCCCCAGAAATCATTAAAGCTCACGGACCAAAACAAGGAACTCTGCTTTCAAAAGTTACAAGTGCTCATGTATCTGATTCAGATTCCCTACCTGACTAACATCAGTTTTATGTAAATAATAAAACAAACATTGTTACTCTTTTATATATTTTGCTACAAATATGCAAATAAGATAGAAAACTCTTCAAGGAACTAGAGGAAACACGGGCAAGTATCCTGCAGTAGAGAAGAAAGCTAATTATTAACATTCACTAGTAAACAAAGAACTTGTAACATTGTTAAGTAGTAAAGTATGGACCTGTTTTGGAATGTTTTAAAGGAGGAATTTTGACAGCAATGCCTTCTCTGGACAAATCTGGGCAGTGGGGATTTATGATGGAGTTGTCTGCCTCACTCCCTTTGCTACTTTGTAAAGCAAATGACTAATAGCCTCCATTTGGATACAAAGTAGAGAAAATGTGTAAGTAAGTAAAATAACATCACACATAGCTAAAGAAGAAGAAGAGGAAAAAGGAGAGAGAGAGAGAAAGAGAGAGAGAGAGAGAGAAAGAGAGAGAGCGCAGTTACAAGTAGCCAACAGTTTAGCAAGCCTGGAGAATAAAACTAAGGTGTATATATGCTTGTGATTCTGTGTGTGCAAGCTGTCTGGGGCATGCACACTTATATACCCTGTGATTCTATTACTGCGTGCACATGTGTATATGTGCGCACACACACTCTTTCGTTTTTTTAGAATGCATCACTCCAGTTTCATTTTTCCTGGGAGAGCACCAGTCCTGGCCACTCACTGAAAGAAGCCCAGAAGGGGCTCTGCCTTGACCCCCACTGAGCTCCCCCTCAATCCCTGTTTGCTGTTCCCCCTTTGCTGGCTCTGCAAATGGCAAGTTCCTTCCCCATAGGAAACAGCTGCCGTGCCTTTCCATCTGATTCTTTTGTGGACATTCTAAGTGAGGCTCAATATCCTTTGGGGTGCAGACTGGGAGGGGGTGCTCTACACACACACTTCCTGCTCCAAGGCCTGGGCCTTACTAGGCTTCTCACTCCATTAAATCCCTATTATAAAACGTATCTCCACAAAGCCTATTATAGTATTCTGAGAACAAACTGGACCATGAATAACTTAGTTGGAAGTGTAGATTATTTTCTACTCAGGAAAAGTTAGACATGACAACAGCTTAGCTAGGAGAACAGTGGTTAATCTTAAATAGTCGGACTCAGAGTTCAATAAAGAGTACCTCTGCTGTTTCCTCCTCACCCTCACGACACACTTCTTTGTCTTAAGCATGTCCCCATGATGCCATTGTTCCCCAGCACAGCATAGAGCTCACAGGGATGATGTCCTTTTAGCGGTGGATCTGTAGACAGATAGATTGCTCAAGGGGCCCCTGTACTCTGATGTGGGGTGAAATGATAGGAACAGGATCAATCTCCCAATTAAATACAATTATGTTTACTTTTTTTTTTTTTTTTTTTTTTTCATGGAGTCCAGGCATGATGGCATGGTGGTTCCCTTCTTGAATCACAACACTCCTGAGGTGGAGGGCAGACAGATCTCTGTGAGTTTAAGGCAGGTCTGGTCTATGCAGTGAGTTCCAGGATAGCCAAGTTACATAGTAGAATCCTGCCTCCAGAAGGGGGAGGGGAGGGGGAGGAAGAGGAGGAGGAAGCAAGGTTTTGTTTTTATGGAATGTGCTATAACTTACAGAATACTTTAAGTTTCACTGTTTTTACATTTATAAATTAAAGACGCATGTATGTGTGCATGAATTTGTGTGGGTGTGGGTATGGTCGTGCACACATGATTAAGCATGAAAGTGTTTGGACAAGCCCATGCCATGGAACATAGGAAGTTAGAGAAGAACTTGTGGGAACTGTTTCCCTCTACTGTGTGAATTCCAGAGTTGGAATTTATGTTGTGAGACTTAGCAGCAATCACCTTTCCTTATGGAGTCATCTTGCTGGCCCTGAAATACCATTTGATTCCTAATTTTTTTTTTTGACACCCTAAAATGACATTAGAAAAACCCCATCATGAATCTTGCTTAAAGACAGCATCAATTTAGATAATTTTTTAAAATTTTTATTGTTATGTTTAGATGGGGTCTCATGCAGTTCTGGTTGGCTCTGAACTCCCTACGGATGGCCGTGGACTCCCAATCCTTTGCATCTGCTTCTTAAGCTTTGGGACACCAACATTTGTCAGCACACCTTCTCTCTATCACACTAGAGGTGGAACCAGAGCTTCTTTGTGCATGCCAAACAGGCACTATGAGCTGAGCCCCAGCCACCAACATGGACTATATAATTCAAGTGGGTAGGGTAACACACAAAGAAGGGCTTTTTGTAATCTTTGAGTTTTCTGTTCCTCACTATCAACATTTTGCTTTAGAGAGTAGCAGAGTTTTTATATCTTTTTATATATTTTGATTGATTGACTGATTGATTGGTTGGTTGATTGAGACACACTGTCACTATGTATCCCTCACTGACCTGAAGCTCACTAGATAGACCATGCTGGCCTTGAATTCCCAGAAATCTGCCCCTTTCTACTGTTTGAGATTTTAAAACGCTCACTGAGAGCTCAAGACGGTTTTGTGTAACTAAGTGACTACATGGACTTCCCCTCCCATTTTGATCAAACCCAAGCCTTGACTATACTACACAAACATTTTTACCTCTGTGCCCATTGATGGATTTTGTTCTGTTTTCTCTCTTTTAGGGACAAGATCTCATGTAGCCTAGGATGACCTAGAACTTCCTGTGTATCAACAACTCATGATTTAGCCAAGCTTAACCTGGCGCTTCCTTCTGATACTTCTGCCTCTGCTTCACATACTTCTGCTTTAATTCTGTGCTGGAAATCAAACCTAGAGTTTTTTTTTTTTTTCTTTCTTTGTGTGTGTGTGTGTGTGTGTGTGTGTCTGTGTGTGTGTGTGTCTGTGTGTGTGTTGGGGGGGTGGAGATTAAGGCTCAGAGCTTCATTTTTGAAGTACATAGTGAGCATCCTACCCATTGCGCCATGCCCCGCCCTTTAGTTTTTTGGGGTTTTTTTTTTGTTTTTGTTTTTGTTTGTTTGTTTTTTTTTTTTTTTTTGAAACAGGGTTTCTCTGTATAGCCCTGGCTGTCCTAGAACTCACCCTGCGCCCTTTAGTTTTTATAGACTGCTATCTTTTAATATCTTGGCAAGATTAAAGAAACAAAATTATTTTCTACTTTTGTTCTTCTTGGCGTTTTAGTTCCTCATTTTTAAAATGTCTGCAGTGTCCTGCGTGATGGGACGTGCCTTTAATCAAGCACTTGGGACACAGGAGAAACTCAGAGTCATCCTGGTCTACAGAGCAATTCTAGGACAGTCAGAGCTACATAGTGAGACCCTGTCTCAATAGATTTCAGATAGATAGATAGATATCGATAGATATTTGATAGATAGATAGATATCAGATAGATATTTGATAGATAGATAGATAGATAGATAGATAGATAGATAGATAGATAGACAGAGTAGGTAGAGAACTGGTACTTGCAGAATGCTGCAGAGGTCATAGGTTTTGTTTACTTGTGTTAGTTTAGCCCTTTCTAAACATAAAAATCAAGTGAGGTGGTGGATGCACAACCCCTTAATCCCAGCACTTAGGAGGCAGACGAAAGCAGGTCTCTGAATTCGAGGCCAGCTTGGTCTACAGAGTGAGTTCCAGGACAGCCAGGGCTACACAGAGAAACCCTGTCTAGAAAAACAAAACGTGGGTTGGAGAGGTGGCTCAGCGGTTAAGAGCACTCACTCTTCTTCCAGAGATCCTGAGTTCAATTCCCAGCAACCACATGGTGGCTCACAACCATCTGTAATGGGATCCAATACCCTTTTCTGGTGTGTCTGAAAAAAGCAATGGTGTACTCATATACATTAAATAAATAAATAAATAAATAAATAAATAAATAAATAGAAAAACAAAACGTAAGACAGACAAAATGATGCCAATGGTTGATTTGTTTTAGTTTTAGCCATCTCCCTGGGGGTCAGATAGAAACAAAATTTGTGTAGTCCATGTTGGCTCCTTACTTTATACAGCCCAGCTGACCTTAGAACTCCTGATCTTTCTGCCTCCACCTACCAAGCCATGGGCTTGTTCTACCCTGCCTATCCTTAGGCATTTTGTTTGTTTGTCTGAGATACAGGCTCTATCTCTAACCAAGCTGACCTTGAACTCTGATACTGTCTTTCTTTGTGTTTCTGCTTTTTTACTGGCCTGTGTGGTCTTTTAAAAAGGGGAAAACACACATCTGTATGAAGGGTGTATCTCAGTGATAAAGTACTTGTCCAGCAAAGTTAGAGAGATTGCTTTATTTAGGAGATACACACACTTGTTTACTTGTGTGAACACACACACACACACACAGCAGTTTGGGTTCCAGGAATGCACAACAAAACCTTCTCTTCCATTTGGGTGAATGACTAGTCCGAGAATCCTCAGGAAGACCCTCCCTGATGACCACCAAGCTCAGCAGTTGTCGGTAGTGTCACAAATCTTGCCAGTTTCCTTCTGATACCTTTGTAATCTTCCTAAGTCAGTTTTAGAAATCAACTCTGAAAAGAAAGTAATCAAATTGCTATATAGCGCTTTTTTGAGATTATAATTTAATTACAACATTTTTCCTCCCCTTTCCTTCTTCCAAACCTTCCATATGTCCCGCTCCTCTCTCTTTCAAATCTTTTCTCACTATTTGTTCTTGCAAGTATATATGTATATACATCTATATTCCTAAATACAGCGTGTTGAGTCTGTATAGTTATTCTTGTATATGTGTGTTCAGGGCTGACGGTTTGGCAATTGGGCAATGAGCCGATGTGCTCTTCCCTGGGGAAGGCCACCTCTCCTGCTCCCTGCTTTCCTTGGGTGCCTGTAGTTCCTTGTTGTAGGGCTGAGGCCTCATCAGCTCTTCCTCTTGCAGTCTGGCATATTCATTGGTGTTCTTGTTCAGCTCAGGCTTGGGTGGCCGTGTCAGTGAGCCTTTATAGATGCAGCTTCTGATGTTACTAGGAGACTCAATCTCACAGCAAACTCCCTGATCTTCTGGCTGTTACACTCTTTGCTATGTGGCATTTACATGTGAGTATATACCAGTACTGTCTCAGTATAACAGTATGCTCCCTGGCTGGGAACGTTGGATCCAATCCCAGAGTCACCCATCCAGTGTCCTGTGAGTATCAAGGACACACACCTCATCTTCCAGCAACTATTAACTACTGAATATCCTCAGACAGGGATGGGGCCCTTTTAGCCTCTCCTCACTAGCTGCCTTGTTTTGCTTTTTGAGACAGAGCCTCCTGCCGAGACTAGCCTTGAACTTGTTATGCATCTAAGACCAACTTAGAACTTGTTATCTTTCTGTTTCCGACTCCCAAGTGCTGGAATCGTGGGCTTTCACCACTATGAGTGGCACAAATGTACTGAAAGAAGGGAGCGGAGAGTGAAAGTCTCATAAACACATTTCAGAAGCTTCAGAACTGTCCTATGATCATCAAATTAGCCAATGAATACAAAGGTTTGGGGTGATGTGGAATAAGACAGGAGGAAAAGATTCTTTTCATGACTTTTTTGCTCCTTTCTTTTCCTTTCTTCCTTTTTTTCCTTCGAGTTGCAGTCTCTTGTAGTTCAGGCTAGTCTCTCACATGCGCTGGGTAGGGGATGGTTTGAACATCTGATCCTCCTCCCTCTGTCACTCACTCCCACTGCTCTACTTACAGGCGTGCACCAACACACCCAGCTCTTACCATGAAATCTTAAGTCAGTAGAAACTCGCTCACAGCTAATGCCTGAGGTCCAGTCAAATAGGAAAACTGTGTTGAAATATATTTCAACACCAACTCAAATAAAGTCTGGGGCTTATCATGAAGTTGAGCTGCAGGCCCTGGGAAGGAAACACAACTCTTGTCCACAGCTGATTAAGTAGGAGGGATCACTAGTGAGTTATTGGTGAGTGAGATTGGTCCAGAAGTATGTTTAGAATCAATGCTACTTGCTTGGCTCAGAGCCTTACACTGTGGCTGGGCCCTGAGAGGTTTTTACTCACAGACTCCTTTCAGTTAGACAAACCTTTTGAGGACTCAGAGAACAAGGTGTTATGTAGGTTCCATTAAAAAAAAAAAAAAAACAACAACAAGAAACACAACAGGGAAATCACATTTCCTACACTCAGAGATATCAACAAAGTAATACGGAGGCCTCAGTTCAAAGCAGATCAGTTACTTAGCCCTCAGAACCTATGTAAGGACCAGTCATTTGTAAAG
This sequence comes from Arvicanthis niloticus, assembly GCF_011762505.2. Classification (NCBI taxonomy): domain Eukaryota; kingdom Metazoa; phylum Chordata; class Mammalia; order Rodentia; family Muridae; genus Arvicanthis; species Arvicanthis niloticus. The sequence continues at coordinate 20,037,739 of NC_047661.1, forward strand.
CTTTCCTTGGTAATCACGACAGCCGTACAGCATCAGGAATGCCCAGCACCATAATCTCAAACTTGACTCTGACACAGACAACAATCCAGACATTTCAAGAAGCATACTTCAATGTGACATTCAGAACAATAAGAGAAAGAGAGTCTTATCAATTCCCAAGAGGTATGTAGCTCAGAAAGATTGAGGTAGGGCTTGAACCATGGATAGATGATAGATAGATAGATAGATAGATAGATAGATAGATAGATAGATAGACAGATAATGATAAATGGACATAGATGATAAAGATATGTATATACATGTAGAATATATATATGTACATATATATATATTAGACAAATATACATACCTAAGGATATCAATAGGTAGATGCTAGATATAGACTGATTAATACATGATAGATATCAGTAGGTGCACAAAAGATTGGTGAATAAACGACTAGATAAATGAGAAGTAAACAGATAAAGAGATAAGTAGGTAGGTAGATAGACTGGAAGTTGGATGGATAGATAGATAGATAGACAGATAGATCAGAAGAGAGATAAAATAGTTGCTGGGGGCAGCAGTGGGGTATATGCCTTTATTTCTAGCATACTAGAGACAGAGGCAAGTGGATCTCTGTGAAATCAAGGCAGGGTCTAAGCTACATAGAAAGCCAGGCCAGCTAGGGGAACACAGTGAGACCATGTCTCAAGAGAAGCAATAGAGACTTTATTATATACATGCTCTTACTAAGACTATTACATACATGCTCTTACCAAGACTTTATTACATACATGCTCTTACCAAGACTTTATTGCATACATGCTCTTACTAAGACATTATTACATACAAGCTCTTACTTTGCTGTATTTCAGGGAGACTGTCTAATATGGGACTGATGATACAGGAAGACCCATTTCATTCCTTGTTGTTCTCATCACTTGGGGATTTTGTTGTTATTACTATTCATATCTTTGAAGCCTGGATGTATGGCATCTCCCTTTTAGTTGTAACACTGTCCCCGTGCCCCCCAAAATAGAACCTTCATGCTTTGAATGCTCAAAGTTTTGCCACATAAGTAAAATGGGCCTGTAAAGGTCTCATGTATTCCAGATTGGCCTTGAATGCACCAGACAGCCAAAACTGGCCTTGAACTCATGGCCCTGCTGCTCCCACCTCCTGAAATCTAGGATTATGGACAGGGACCACAATGTCCAGCTTTCACTCTATGGGAGGTTTTATTTAAATATTATTATGACTATTGTATGTGATGTATATACGAATATACATAGAAGTCAGAGGACAGCTTGGCAGAGACAGTTGTGTCTCTCCGCTCTTACGTGGGTTTCAGGGCTGGAACTCACACTAGACCTGTTCAGCAACAAGCACTTTATCTTTTGGAAGGCCTCTCTCACTCTCTCTTTTTTAGGGAGAGAGAGAGTGTGTGTGTGTGTTTGGTGTGCACCTGAGCGTATGTTTGTATACCATGTACATATAGAAGGCTGAGAAAGTCAGAAGAAACTCTCAGAGCTCCTCAACGTGGAGTTACTGGCAGTTTTAAGGCATCACATGAGTGCTGGGACTGGAGTCCTAATCCTCTGTATAAGGAGAAAGATCTTTCAACAAGGTTTCTCTGCCCTGGCTGTCCTAGAACTCACTCAGTAGACCAGGCTGGCCTTGAACTCACAAAGATTGCTATCTAGGATTAAAGACATGAGCCTTCACCTCCAGACAAAATGAGCTTTTGACTGCTGAGCCCTCTCTCCAGTCCTCACATCCCCTTCACTGTTTGTCCTCGCTGCTGTGTAACATCTCAGTGAATAGGAATCAGAGCACGTTTCCTTCTGCTGATGGTCACTTGGGCTGCTTCCGGTCAAAGCAGCTGCTATTATTCTACCCTTGAATGTGAAATAAACGATGTGACAAAGACAGGTGGCGAGATCATTTTATCAATAAACAGACTCAGGAAAATCTGTAAATTACTGGCAGCCATGCACTGGGTAGGTAATAGAACCCAGCAAGCCATTAGTTAACATAGGGCCATACTTAAAACTGTCCGCTCCCCAAGCTGGCAGATGCTTTGGCTCAGGAGTCTGAGGCTGGGTAGCCTGCACAATGAAATAAGACCTTGTTTCTGGGCTGGTGTCGAGGTTTGCATATGATCTCCCTCGCCCATAGCTGCATCATCTTATCTCCGGAGACAAAACCTGATGTTGCACGCTGGGTAGGCTGCCCCTCCAGGGTTCCTTCTGAAGATTTTTTGGGACCTTGTCTATATGACAGTGTAGCTGCTAACCTTGAAGATTCATCTGTTACATGGAAGATTCATGTTATATACAACAATTAGATTCATGTTATATACAACAATTAGGTTTTGTCACTTTGGCACACACAATCTAGAGTCACCTGGGAAGAGAAATATTAATAGAGAAGATGCTTCCATACAGGCAAGACTGTAGAACATTGTCTTGATCAGTGATTGATGTGGCAGGGCCACGCCCACTGGGGGCACTGTCAGTCTTAAAGCAAGTAGATCTGGGTTGTATAAACAGGGATGGAGAAATAGTTCATTAGTTAAGAGCACCGAATGCTCTTCCAGAGGTCCTGAGTTCAATTCCCGGCAACCACATGGTGGCTCACAACCATCTGTAATGGGATCTGATGCCCTCTCCTGGTGTGTCTGAAGACAGCAACAATGTACTCACATAAAACAAAATTTTAAAAAGGCGTGGGGGGTAAGGGGGGGCAAGCATGCAAACTATGGAGAACAAGCCAGTAAGCAGTAAGTGGCATTCCTCCATGGCCTCAGCTTCAGTTTCTGCCTCTGGGTTCTTACGCTCACCTCCTGCCTACTTCCCTTCCTGCTGGATTGAAAGCTGTAAGATGAAATAAGGCCTTTGCTCAGCAAGTTGATTTTGATCACGGTGCTTTACCATGGCAGAATAAATCACATGTGTGTGTTATTAAGCATCTCGGGGAAAAGGCTGCAGTATCACTCTTAATTAGTCATCTAATCCAAACCAGAAGGTGGGCATGCTTTACCTGTGATGGGAGGACAGCACAGTTGCTGAGGAGGGAGGACCATTGACATCTCAGTCTGCCTCTCCATTGCAGAGCAGGAAAAAGCCTCATAAAAAGGGAACACACTTGACTTTACTCACAACTACTAAACAAAAAGCCAAAAACTGCTGTTTCTTCTGTCACAAACTCTTGACAACCAGAGCCGCTGTGCGACATTATGACATCTACTCTGTACTCAGTCAGTCATCAGCCCTCACAGGTCTTCCAAGTGGGAGTGGAAAACTGCACTGGTGGCCAGTTGGAGCTCAGGGTCAGGAGAGCCTCTAGCAGACAGTGGCGAGCCAGCTATTTGGGGGTTCTTGCAGGTGATGAGCATGGTGATGAGCTATTTGCAGGTTCTTGCATGGAATCACACCTGCATCCGCCCTAGGCCGTTCGTGCTAAGGCCTGTGACAGTTGTCTCTCCTGGTTTGTCAGACCGACATACAGCAGCTGAGGTCCATTCACACTGCTGTGAAAAGTGTCGTGAGGGGGAGTTTTCTAGGAACTGTTTGGTCTGAATTACTCTGAAATTTTCTCTGACCTTCAAATGGTAACAGGGTGTTCAGGCGTTCAGGCTTTTTGTTGCTTCCATAATTCTTTTCCTTAAAAAATGTTTTACTTTTATGTATGTTGGTGTTTTGCCTGCACAGGTGTCTGTATAAGGTGCGCAAGCCTGGTACCCATGGAAGCCAGAAGGGGGTTGGTGGATTCTCTGGAACTGGAGTTACACTGACCGAAGGTCATCTCCAGCCTCATCCACTTTTGTTTTGGTTGTGCTGTGTTAAGTTGTAAGGTAGGAGGAGATGCTGGAAAGGTGGCTAAGTGGTTAGAACATTGGCTGCTCTTGCAGAGGACTCCTGTTCAGCTTCCAGCACCCACACAGAGGCTTGTAAACACCTGACATTTCATTTAGGAACCTGATGCTCTCTTCCTGCTCCATGGCCACCAGGAACTCACATGGGTACACATATATACATGCAAGCAAACACTCATACACACAGTATATATGTATATATGTATATACACACATATAGTATGTATATATGTATATATACATATATTGGCATGTGATAAAATGAAAACTAAGAGAATTCATGTGAGTCAATAGTAAAGAAGGAACAGTGGAGACAGATAACAGTTTTTAAACCTTTAATATTTAAAAGAAAAAAACCCTAAAAGCGCCACCTTTAAGTCTTTATTCCTGTCTTTCTTTGTTTCTTCTTGTAATCTACTTACATTTATTTTTAAATTATTTTGGTTGTGAGTGAACAACAACAACAAAAATCCTAAAAACAAAAACCAGACACCCAGTTAAATTTAAAGGGCCAAGGTTGGCATGTAGGAATTGGCTGGCCAACCAAGCTAGAATTTTAAACAATTTGTTTTTTTACTGAGATATATTTACACTGAAAAATGTCAATTCATCTCAAATTCAAATTTAACTGTGTGTCTAGTTTTTGTTGTTGTTTAGTTTGTTTCTTGGTTTTGTTTTTTTCTCTCTCTCATTTTCTAGAGAATTTCAACAATAAAAAATTCATAGAACTCTGGAGGTGGTATTTTGTTTTTTAAAGGTTTTATTTTCCCCCAAATCCTGAGGATTACCAATTAAGAATATTAAGAATTCTGTGACCTGCTGGAACCTGAGAGTAGGACGACAGCATTACGGCTCCAACATGTCAGTCAAACAGCAGATGATACCTATTTGTCAATGTGTGTGCCCAAAACAAGGTATGTGGCATGCAGATGGAGCCAGAAACCCCGTCTCCAGATAAGGAAACAGAGACCCTGGCACACTGAGCCCGGCAGCTGTGGGAGGAAGAAGCAGGACTAGAAGCCAGCTGAGACATGTGCTAGAGACACAGGCCCGGGGGAAAAAACAAAAGTTAGCCAAAATCACAAATGTCTGAGGCTTGACATGTGGCTCAGTTGATAAGGTTCTTGCCCAACATTCATGATGCCCATGTTAGATCCCAAATTCTAGTGGAACCAGGCCCAAGTAGGTGGTGGGACCTGCAGTCCCAGCATTTGGGAGGTAGAGGCAAAAGGATCAGTGATTTCAGCCCCAGAGAGCGGGAGGCCAATGATGCCACATTACCAAACAAACAAACAAAAGATAGAAATATTAAAATAGTATCACATTAAGATAATCAGGAGTTTGCCTTTTGGTTGGATCATGTGTTTTTATTTAAAAATTAAAGCATACAGGCACACGCTGGATGGTGTTTGCCCGTCTTCCGGCTGACTTGCACTGTAAAACTTTCAGAAACCCAGAACATAGTAGAACTCTCCTGGACAAAATGCTCAGAGAAGCCCACCATGGCCCCAATGGGCTGGGCTGCCCTTCCTTGCTTTGGATAAGGCTTTCGCCATAGGGTCGAATTCAGTCTTGCTCTCCCCCTGACACATCCGCCCTTGCTTTCTTTGGCCTGCAGAGCCCTGTGGGACATAAATGCTATTATATAACCGGCCCCTCCCATAGTGCTTTCACTGGCCTTTGATAGGACTTAGAAGGTGATTACATAGCTTCATTTATTTCTTTGAATACTCAAGTTTCACGGTCATTAAAGTAATCACAGACTCATCTCAGTCCCCATGTGAGGGCAATGCGGCAGTCTCTCCTTTAACCAGGATCTATCTCTCTCTCTCTCTCTCTCTCTCTCTCTCTCTCTCTCTCTCTCTCTCTCTCTTCCTCCTCCTCCTCTCTCTTCCTCTCTCCTCCTCTCTCTCTCTTTCCCTCCCTCCCTCCCTCCCTCCCTCCCTCCCTCCCTCCCTCTCTCCTTTGGTCATCACCTCTCCCTTGCTCGCTATCCCCCTTTCCCTTCCACCTTCAACCCTGTCATAAAAGACTGCGATAATTTAAATTTTGGCAATGAATCATGACATTTATTCAGCTGGTCTCCAAGCCACGAGAAGCTGGGTCTTGCACTGTTCAGAGCAGGCAATAGCAAAGAGCAGCTCAGCGAGGAAAGGGTTAATCGGGTGAGTAAAGGCTATTTTTAAATCTGGCCCCTGTCTGCCAGGCTTGAAAATCCACCCGGTACTGCAGAAATCCTAAATTGCACTGCCCTGCACCCCACTGAAAGTCTTCAGTGCGCTGTAAGACCTCCTCAGCATGGGGAAGATTGGGGGTGAGCCGCTGGAGGAGGGGCGCAGTCTCGGCCTTTGTGCTGCAGGCCAGTCACGGAGGTCCTGCGGAGAAGGCGCACAGAAACCCTCGAGGCCCGCAGGAACAGTCCCGCACAAAAGCGCGTTACATGCTTGCAAATCGCCCCACCGCTGTTATTTTATTTACTGTGGTCTGCGGGACAATTGTTTTCTCTTTGCAAAATTTTTCAGCTTCATGGGCTTTTCTCCTCCTCTGCAGCCATGGTCACTTGTACCACGAGGCCGTCCTTCCCCTCAAGTCCCCCCCCCCCCCCCGGCCCCCCATCTTCCTCAAGGAAGGGGAAAGATCCTGCCTGGGCAGGAGGCCACGGGTGGACGCGATCGATGAGTGCCCCGGCTTTGCTTTCTCTTCCAGGGAGACAAGATTGGAGAGCTGTGTGTTTGAAATAATAACTTCTATCAGTCTCGTCTGTGTGGCTTGGGTCTACGTTGTTCTGGCTTTATTTGATTACTTTTGTTAGAGATGATGCCCACACTTTTCCTTGGGGACTTATTTACTGGGATGAGAAGAGGAAAGAAAGGTCACATAAACTTCATCTGAATCAATTTTGCATCTGTAAATCCCAGTGATTTTTTCCCCAATTCTAAAACTGATATAAATATCATATCATTATGGCTAGACATATGTTATGAGTTTGACATTTCTTTGCTTGGAAGGTTGGGAGTAAGGGAAGCTACCCAAACCAGTTATTTTTAAAACCCAAAATGGGTGAGGAATTGGGAATGGTCAGCTTGATAAATAGGAACTTAAAGCCTAGGGGCCTGAGTCCGATCCTGGGAACACACGTGGTAGAAGAAACACAACTTCACAAAGTCATTCTCTGATCTCCTCCACAAGGGATCCATGACATGTATACACACACACACAATAATAATAATAATAATAATAATAATAATAATAATAATAATAATAATAATAATAAATAGTAGTAGTATATAAAGTTTTAAAATAAAATGAAATGAAAAAAAATCTTCTAGTGCAAATTTTTTCTGTTATTTGTTATTCTTGTGTGAGGGCTTTTGCTACAGTTTGCTTTTAAGACTTTCACAGTGTAGCCCTGGCTGGCCTGGAAACAGATCCGCCTCCCTCTGCCTGCCTCTTGAGTTATTCGGTTATAGGCACCAATATGCCCCCAGCAGTCTGTGGGTTTGGTTTTGTTTGCTTGGTTGTTTGAGACCGGGTCTTGCTGTGTACCACAGCTTAGTAAGCTCTTGGTATTCCAGAATAGCTTTGAATTCATGGAAATCCTCCTGCCTCTGCCTGAAACTACAGGCCTGAAACACCATCTCTTGTTTGTTTTGTGGTATGTGTGTGTCCTCGCGTGTGATCTAGGTGTTCTCCAGAGCTTAGCTTTCAGGACACTAATGGGTCATATATCTCAAGTTTACACACACTCGTGTACCTAGTAGGACACCGGAGTCTAATCTCATGGCTAGAGGGCAAAGGTTGCTTATTATATCCTTTGACTGATAATCTTTATTTGCTCCTTGCTGCTTAATAAAACAGTATAAAAACCTGACTGCCTGAAACAACAGCTCTTCTTTCATTGCTTATGGTGATGTGGTTCAGAATTACCTGAGCGTCCCTCTGTTGCAGTGGAATCACTGGGCCACGTGGTCTGGAATCCGCCTGTTCTGAACCTTCCAAAGCGGTTTCTCATCCACGCACAGGGAGACAGTGGTCGGCGGCTTATCGGTAAGTCTTGCTCACTTGACTGGTCAAACAGAAAACCATGCGTCTCCTCAAGAAATCTCCCTGTGTTTTTTGGCATCCTGCAGCACTGTTACAGGAGAATCATGTTAAATTAAAGAGAAAAGTATAGTCTGTGTAGCTTCAAACCTTGAACTGGCCAGATCCCTCTCTGTCATATTCCGTTGGGCAAATCAAGTTGTGCGTTCAAACCATACACAAGTGGAAGGGCTAAAGAAGTGTGAGGGGCATGTCACTTACAGCATCAATATAAACAAACAAACAAACAAAAAACAAAGCAAAACAGAACCCATGAGGGAGAGAAGAGAGTAAGGATATTCCTGTATTACCCTCATGCCAGCATCTGTCTGACAAGATACAGGAGCACAGAGTCAGAACTGGGACTGCCTTTGTCCTGCTTGGTAGAGTCTTGTTTTGGAAATGTTCAACTTTCTCTTATTTTTTGAGGTTATAATTACATCCTCCAGTTCCTCTCTCCAAACACTTCCATATACCCCTCCTTGCCCTTTCAATTTCATCTCTTTTCCTCATTGTCATTATGTATATACATACATACATATGTGTGTGTCTATGTATGTATATTTGTACACACATACATTCCGAAATATAACCTGCTCAGTCTGTGTAATGTTACTCGTATGTGTGATTTCAGGGCAGACTTTTGACATTTGATAAGCAATTCCTGTGCGTTTCCCTGGGAAGACTACTTCTGCTGCGCTGGTTCTTGGCGCTCCTTGGGTGCCTGCAGATCTTTGTACAGGGGTGAAGCCTTGTGATCTTTCTCCCATTCATCTTGGTGTGTTCATTCCCATCGTCCTTATTCAGTTCATTTTTAATTAAATTCGTCACGTTGTTTAGACTTCATGAGTGACACGCCTAGGAAAGATAGCCTCACCCCACCACACACACACACACACACACACACACACACCCCACCCCACACCACACCACACCATACCACACCACACCACACCACACCAATTCTTTGGCTTTTACAATCTCTCTGTGTGTGGTGAGCTGGGGTGGAAGTGGGGGTGAGGGGTGGGGGTAGTGGTTATTAATAGATGTAACCGTGTAACTAGGGGGTTTTACGATTCTGCAATTTGATTGGTTGTGGTTTTCTGTAATGGTCTACGTATGTTGCAAAGAGAAGTTTTCTTGATTAGGAATGAGGACTACTCTTATGAGGCTAGATCCTGAGAAAGACTGTTTGTTCGTTCCTTACGGTTTTTGTAATTGGGTGTGCTGGTGCAGGCCTCTTATCTTGTCAGTTAGGAAGTGGGCTAGAGATCGGTTTAAGGCTAACCTCAGCTACACAGTGAATTTGAGGCTAGCCTGAGATATATGAGTTCCTGCCTCAAAAAAACAAAAACAAAAAACAGAACCAAAAGCCAAGCTGATCCCAGGGGAGGAGAAGCTGCGTATCTTTATGCCTTTCTCTCCAAGGCCAAGCCAGAGATGCTGCCTCCTGTTGGGGCAGCTGAGCAGGTAAAAGGTACCCGAAGACTATAGAGTAGAAGTAGGGATGGGGTGGGAGAGCCGTCGGTGGTCTCTTCCACTTAGCTGTTTTTGTATATTTGTTGTTTTTAATCAATTCCCCATGCTCACCAGGGAGGCATTCAGTTGTTTGAACAGGTAACTTGGGTCTCAAGCCAAAGCTCAGGAACTAGTTCTGGCCCTTGGAATGAAGCCTCTGTGATGAGCTTGCTTTGGAAGGATGGCAGGCCCAGAACAAGCCAAACTCACTGAGAACAAGCAAACTCACCCAGAACAAGCAGAGGCTCACTGATGGGAGCTGGAGAAGCAGCAGCCTCCTTCACTTCCTTACTAGAGCTCAGTTTTGGTCCCTCCTCCACAGCCTGCTCCCTGCTCCGCTGTGGCCTCTCTGAGCTGCTACACAAAGAGCACTCTTCCTAAGGACTCTTACAAAGCTGCACTTGAATCCAAGGAACACGGGGAGTACAGGGCAAGCAGCAACAGCCCGCAGCTCACCCTTTGGCATTTACACTTGCATTGCTTCAGGTTGCTCCAGGCAGGGCAGTAGCTTTTGGGATCTCAGCTCCTGTCACCTTTCTGGGCCTTTCCTAGCAGGGGATTCTTGGAGTAGCTGACAATGTGGAAAAGTCGACCCTGAGCACAAGATGGTGGGGGAGTGAGGTCACATTCAGCTTGGAGGTTTGTGGCTGGGGCTTCTCACCTGTTCACACCATGGAGGAACAGGAAGCAGAGACAGCTGGGTTCTCACACCACATTTTGTTGTTGTTGATTTAGGGAAGGCTTCTTGCTGGTAAGCAAGTTTCTGTTTATAAGCATTAACATTCCCAATTCAAGAAAAATTCCCTGCCATAGTGGCTTGGGCAATAAAAATATAAGGCTCTTGTGAGATCCTGAAAGATGAATTTTACCTTATTACAGTCCAGCATGTCTGCTCACTTGTGGTTAAGGGTCTCCTCTCACTAAAAAGAATCTTAGACGTGACTATAGAGATCTGGGGACAGAGTTAGAGCGTCCACATTGCTGTCCAGGATTGTGCAATGCCTGAAGTTAGACAAAACAAGATTTCTGTATCCTCTTCCTTCCTTCCTTTCTTCCTTCCTTCCTTCTTTCCTTCCTTCCTTCCTTCCTTCCTTCCTTCCTTCCTTCCTTCTTCTCTCTTTCCCTACCTCCCTCTCCCCTCTCTTTTTTTCAGATATAGTCTCACGAGTCCCAGGCAGCTAAGGATGGCTTTGAACTTCTCACCTTCCTGCCTCTACTTCCCAAGTGCTGAACTACAAATCGAATCCCATGCCACTTTACTCGGTGCCAAGATTGGAACCTAGGGCTTTGTGAGTTGGAAATGAGCACTCTATCAACTGGGCTATAGTCCTGGTCCTTAGCTCTTAATTTTGATTTTTTTTTCAGAGCAATGAACTTTCTTCCTACCCAATTCATATTTGAAGCTCCTGAGAGCCCCAGTTTCTACTGAGATATGTCTCCAGTCATGAAGTACCCCAGGAAACTGTCAGTTAAGGTTGTTTTGAGCTGTTCAACAATTTGAGTTATGTTGGGGGCTTCTCTTGGATTCTCTTTGGTCCTAGGGATGGCTAAAAATTCTGCTGGCTCCATGGTATGTGTTTGGCTCATCTGCTTGGGACGTTGAAAACGAATGTCAAGAATGGTATGGTCGGGGCAGGAGAGATGGCTGCTCTTCCAGAGGACCTGGGTTCAATTTCCAGCACCACATGATAGTCACAACTGTCTATAACTCCAGTTCCAGATGCTCTGACACCCTCACACATACAGACAGACAGACAGACAGACAGACAGACAGATAGGAAAAAACACCAATGCAATGAAATGAAAACTAAAAAACAAACAAAAGAATGGTATGGTCAAGATACCCCGAGCTCTCCTTGGGGCACAAATCATTTCAAAAATTCTCCCCAACTTTACAGGATGTCCCAGAGGTCACTAGGTTTGGGAGGGGAAGGTTAAGGCTGAAGGGTGGAACAGCTGTTCTTTCAGGGTTGATTGTGAAGATAAAAATGATAAAGGGTGTTTTACAACACCCTCAGGCAAAAGGGAGACACTCCAGGCCTGGGAAAACCAGAGACCTGGAGGGCCTTCTGGGTGGAGCCTCTTGAGTATAACCTGGGGCCATGGCAGCTGCGGAGTAGAGGGGAAGACAAGGTCGGAGCTGGTTTTTTGGGTTTTATTTGTTTGTTTGTTTGTTTGTTTTGAGTTCTTCTAGCCTGCCTGGAATTGGCTGCCATCCTCCTGCCTCAGTATGGGGATTATAAATCTGGGCCACCATGCCTGACAGGGACATTATTCTTTCTAAGTGAAATTTACCAATTGTAGAGAAGGGTAAATATGTTCTATTTTTCTTTAAATGTGTCATTTAATTTTAATCATTCTATGGGTCCCAGCATAAGGCTGGCAATAGCTATTGAAAGCACTGAGTATGAGCTGGAGAGATGGCTCAGCAGTTAAGAGCAGTTGCTGCCCTTGCAGAGGACCCAGGTCCAGTTGCCAGAACCCACATGGAGGTTCACAACCATCTGTAACTCCAGTTCCAGGGAATCTGATACCTTAGTCCCACCTCCTCAGGCACCAGGCATGCATGTGGTGCACATACATGCACACATGCAGGAAAAAATGCTTATAGACATCAAATCAAAACTAAAATCTTTTTTGTTTGTTTGTTTGTTTTGTTTTTTCGAGACAGGGTTTCTCTGTGTAGCCCTGGCTGTCCTGGAACTCACTCTGTAGACCAGGCTGGCCTCAAACTCAGAAATCCACCTGCCTCTGCCTCCCAAGTGCTGGGATTAAAGGTGTGCGCCACCACTGCCTGGCATAAAATCTTTTTAAAACATAAAAAAAAAGAAAAAAAAATCAGAAGTGAAAAGGTTGACTGGAGGAGCCTACATCCTAATACCAAATCTTAAAATAACTATGGCTCCACCAAGGCACTAACTCTAAGCCTGACAACCTAACCTGAAACTCTGGAAACTACACGTGGAGAGAACCAAGTCCCATAAATTGTTTTCTGACTGTCACAAGCATACTGTGGTATGAGTGCTCGTGTGCTAAATAAATAAATAGGAATACCATCATTTCATACCTAATACCACAGTCTCATCATTCAGCAAACGTTCAATGGCCCTAGCTGGAGAAAATCCTTGATATTCCTTCTTTATGGATGTTACCTTCTAGTGGACGACTGGCCATTTCCTATACTGTTGTCAGGAGTGGGTTGTGGTGGTACACACCTTCAATCCCAGCTCTTGAGAAGAAGAGGTGGGCCAGAACTGTGCGTTTGAGGACAGCCAAGGCTGCATAGTGAGCCCTTGCCTCAAAAATAAAAATAATAACAGTAAAAATAAGGGGAAGAGCCGGGCAGTGGTGGCGCACGTCTTTAATCCCAGCACTTGGGAGGCAGAGGCAGGCAGATTTCTGAGTTCGAGGCCAGCCTGGTCTACAGAGTGAGTTCCAGGACAGCCAGGACTACACAGAGAAACCCTGTCTCAAAAAAAAAAACCATAAATAAATAAATAAATAAATGGAAGAAAAGTGTTAACAAAAAATTCGGTTTGACCTGGATGAGATAGGTACCCCTGGAGGGTGTAGCGGGGTGGGGTTGGGGGATGACGGGGGAGTTCACATCCAGACTGGACTACCCCGTGAGAAGTGGCCTCAAAAATAAACAAGGGGCTGAAGAGTCCACAGAAGGCAAGAGGTCTAGCTGCTTCAGACCAGATAGTGACTCTGTCCTTAGCGAGAATGTCCTTGAACAGGAGGAAGCCAAGTGACCACCTGAGTTCCCAGCAGCGCAAACAGGAAATTCAAGCGCCCCGAGGTCTTGATGCAGTCCTGATGGGGAAGACACAGAGATCTGAAGTTTCTGACTGAGCCCAGCTTCCCCTTACGGCACAGCCTATGGGGCTTCCGTGATTGTGATTCCTCACCTGTGCGTGCTCCTCATGGGAGGATTTGAAGGTAGGCTGTGGTCTTCAGGGGGACGTTTGAGGGGACATAACCACGGAGCCTTATTTTTTTGTGATGTCATTCTCGAGACTCCACAGCAGTATTTCAGGAGAAAAATCTGGACTTTAGTACTTCCTGCACTGCTGAGAGCAGGCTTCCCAGAGCACAGAATCACGGGGCGCTCCCAGGAGAGAAGTACCAGCACCAGGGACTCTGGGAAGATCAAGGCCCCCTTTGGCGTTCTTAATAAAATAATATTCAAATGGAAGCTCCATGATAATTTTATTAGAATTTCAAAGGAAAACTCTAGGAGAGCTCTAGATCTCAGCATCTGCCCGGGGAGGAGACAGGGAGAAAAAGGGAAACCACTGTGCCTTTTGGATTACGGGCTGCATAAGGGGCAAACAGCCACGTGGCAGGAAGGCTGGGAAGGAGTTGGGAAGCTCAAAATATCAGAGAAAACATTCTTAGTTCAGGCCAGCAACCGAGAGACTGAGGATAAAGGGAAGGGGGCGCTGTACTCAGAAAAACCTTGTGTTGCTCAGCTTGGCTCAGGTGCACTGCACCAGGCTCAGGAATTCTGGGAAAGAAAGATACAGCATCTCAATACAGGAAAATGGTCTCTCCAGCCAGGTTTAAGGTAGACCCAGCCTCCTCGGGGTGTCCTTGACCAGGTGATTGACACTGTACAGCTGTAGATCGCCACCTTGGCTAGAGATTCAACCCCACCCTCCCACCCCCACCCCCCCATTTTCCTCGTACCATTGTGTTTTTATTTTGTTTTGAGACAGGGTCTTACTATGTAAAACCAGGCTGGCCTCAAACTCAGAGACCCTCCTGCCTCTGCTTCCTTAGTTTGGGGATCAAAAGCCTGTGCCACCATGCCTAGCATCAGATTCTACTCTTTTGACCGGTTTTCCATTACTTGGCCTTTATTGATAGTCTAACACCAGCATTCACAGATGAAGAGGAAGGCAGCCAGAGCAGAGTCCAGGACTGTATGAGGGCAGGCAAGGACTCCGCAGAGGGACTACATTTACATTGTCAGTTGTCTTTTTTTTTTTTTTTTTTTTTCTCTTTCAGACAGGATCTCATTATCTTGCCCAGGCTAGCCTTGACCATGTGATCATCCTGTTTCATCATCCCAACCCACTCTGGAGCGACAGCCTGCCTCACCCTGCCTGATTCCATGAGTTACCTCCTAGAAAAAAAAAATAGATTTAAAATATTTTCAAGGCCAAATACCTATCAGTGCCCTAGAACTGTAAGCCACACTGACAAGGACTGCCCACAGGACACTCTGCCAAAGCTTGACAGCATCATGACACACATTGTAATTTGCACATTTATTTTCCACGAGAAGGTCCCAAGAGAACAGAGTGTATCCTTCCTCTTCCCATTGGCTCCCCAAACCCCAGAGGACACTTATACCCTTCAGTCTTTTTCATTCTGAAACTTACAGACTGTCTTGGAGGGCAAGAAGGAGCGTTTGGGTCACAACAGTGAAAGAGCAGTGTAGTGCCTTCCTGTCGTCCACTCGGGAAAGAACAATTATTTCTGGAAATTAAAGAAGCAGAGAAAGGAAAATAAGGAAGGAGAAAAGTGTAAAAAGAACTGTCCCTAAGAAGCAAGACCTTTTGTTCTATGGACAGACTTAGTTCAGTCAGCAAGTCTGGGCCAAGTACACTGTATCAATGCTGTCATGCCTTCAGGAACAGGGGAGGCAGCGCCAACTGGGCTGAGGGTGACAGTCTTGGAAGAACAATTTTAGGGAAGTTGGCATCTCCTCAATACCCTCAAAATGCGAAGGAGCCTGGGATCTACCCATCCAGCTTCTTGATGCTGGCACACACCTATGCATCCGTGACAGGAGAGCTGGGCAATTAATTTGACCTGAGCTACAAAGTGAAGCTCCTTCTCAAAATTCCAAAGCCCAATCAGACCCCATCAGACAAAACAGAAGCAAGTGTGGTGGATCTACCTAGCAACAGCTTCTGCTCCTGAGTTCCTGGGTTTGACTTTAATGTTTGACTGTCATTTTTCTTGTGATGGGGAGGCCGAGAGCAGGGCACATACATCCACTTAAGAGTTGCCTTTTTTGGACGGCTGTAAAATATAGAATTAGGAAAGGGGAATCAGTTAACCGAGGGGGTGGCGGTAGCCTTTCAGAAGAGGGTCAGCGCGGTGCAACCTCCTTTCCTATCTTGAGTTCACAGTCTTCCATACGTGTGTGGTTTTCTTCCCAAGAGAAGCCTAAGTGTTCTGGAGAGAAAGGAAAAGAAAATCAAAGCCGTCAGAAACAGCCCTGCCAATATTGATCTCTTAGAGCTGAAAAGGAAGGTTCTACCTGGAAGCATTTAAATGGAGAAGAAGGAAATTCACAGTAGAATGTTATGTGCAAGACAGAGGGAGACGTTATCACACTTGTCGAGCATGGTGGCACATGCCTGAAATTCTAGCACTGGAGAAGTGAAGACTGGAGGATTAGTGACTAAAAGCCAGCCTCGGAAGACAGAGGCAGGAGGATCGATCAGTAGTTCAAAGCCAGCTTGGTTTCAGACTGAGGACTAGGGCAACCTGGACCATATGAATCCCTGTCTCAAACAACAAACAAACAAAACCCCAAAAGCCCACCACCAAAATGCTATAGTACTTAACTGCCAAGCAAGGTGCCCCTCTAGAGCGCCATGTTCATTTAGCCCCAATAGAGTCTAGTATCTTCTTCTTCCTCTTGTTCTTCTTTTCAAGACAGGGTTTCTCTGTATAGCTGTCCTGGAACTTACTTTGTAGACCAGGCTGGCCTCGAACTCAGAAATCCACCTGCCTCTGCCTCCCAAGTGCTGGGATTAAAGGCTTGTGCCACCACTGCTCGGCAAGTCTAGTATCTTCTAGTCATTAGCTTTCAACCAGTTGTAGTACCAGATGTGAGTTCTTTCCCATGGAGTGTTGTCCCAGGAATCGTTTGTGAACCCAAAAGACCACCAAGGAGCTGTCTCCAATGTAACAGCATTGGGGTCTCATTATTACAAACTCGAGCTTGGGCTTTCCTTCAACCCCAAACCCTCAGCAGGACATATTTTTATAGGAAAATAGGAGCAAGTGATGGGGTGGGTGAGGGAGGCGGTGTCCAGTCTGGCAAGCATCTAATAAAATGACTATAAGCTGACAAGTGGGTGCTCTGAAGCAAGACTGTATACAATCACAAACAGTCTGAAAGTACATCTGAAACAATCAGACTAATCTTTGATTAACTGTTCCTTGGAAGTAGCTAAGGAGTAACTCTGGCCAAGGAGAAGCCCTGAGGTCCTTTCTGGTCTGTGGGTGCAGCTTGAGTTCTGCTGCAGGTTTTTTTTTTTTTTTTCCTTTTCTTTTAAGATGGAGGCTGGTCCCAAGATGGAGTAGGGTTGGTCTCTCAGGAGTAGCATCGATTCCAATTAGAAAGTGGTTGGTTACCCCCATAACAAACTTGCCTTCTGAACAACGAAGTCTCTCTCAATTGTAAATTGTCTCTGTTGTAAGCTGTGGTCAGAGAAGCTTCTTTTCACAAGATGTGACTGCAAAGTGCTAAGTGTGATTCTTGAAGGCTCAAAGCTCAACCATAAATAGGACATCTATCTTACTTCCTCCATGGCTCAGAGAGCATCCTGGAAGGAAGAACAGAAAGATGGCACAAGCCGGAAGAGATGGAGTGTTGTGATGTCTTTCAGGTACAGCATGGCCATCACACTCATGAATTTACAGCAGCCATGAATATCTGCAGAAGACCTGCACAATACTGGGCCATCAACATCCATAGGTAACTAACAGCTACTGAGGGAGACAGATACTTTCTTCACTGTGTAACTACAGGTAAGGTGCCTCTGTTCCTATAAATAATCTCTCACCCATGATCATGTATTCCACCTAAATGAAACTCATCAGGTCAAACAGATGCACACACACACACACACTCAGCATGAAGGAGGGGAGATTAACTGGGACTACTATTTACTTACTAAATCTTTCTCTCTTGTGCTTTTTGGGGACAGGGTCATTCTGTGTAGGCTTAGCTGACCTACTGCAACTTACTACGAAGCACATACTTTCCCTGAGCTTGCAGTCATCCTCCTGTCTCTGTTTCCTTAGCCCTAGTAAATCTTTCTAAAGGGAAAGTAATAGAAAAACATTTTGACTTGAGGTTTGAGAACTTTGAAACTTTTCAGATTTTATGCTTAAAATCCAACAGACTAGATAGATGTAGTGCTAGCTAGTTTTATGGCAACTTGACACAAGCTAGAGTTATCTAAAAGTCAGGAACTTTAACTGGAAAATGCCCCCATAAATTTCTGCTGTGGGGCATTATCTTAATTAGTGATTGATGGGGGAGGGCCCAGCCCATTGGGGATGATGCTATCCCAGAGTTGGTGGTCCTGGGTTCTTTTTATTAGAAACCTGGCTGAGTGAGCCATGAGGAGCAGCATCCCTCCATGGCCTCTGCGTCAGCTCCTGCCTCCAGGTTCCTGCCCTGCTTAGTTCCTGTCCTCACTGCTTTTGATGCTGAACTGAGTGAAATACCCCCTTCTCCTCCCCAGGATGTTTTTGGTCAGGGTGCTTCATCACAGCAATAGGAACCCTAAGGCATACACACCCGTAATCTGGAGGTGGAGGCAGGAGGACCAGGAGTTCAAGGTTACTTTTGCTTATTTAATGAAATTGAGGTTAGCCTGTACTACACAAGACCCCATTTGCCAAAAATCAAAAAAAGAACTGAGGGACAAACCAAACCAAACAAACAATAGAAAATTCAGGGCAGTTGTTTCTTATGTTCTAGCTCTGGAACATTTGGAAAACGTGTATATTTACGTAAAGCTCCAATCTCTGGTCTAAAGGGCTATTTACTACCGTAAAGATGCTTGTTGCCAAGCCTGGTGACTTACACACGAGTCATGGAACCAACTTTCACAAGTTGTCCTTTTACTTCCACGGGTGGTCACATACAAACAAACAAAACCCTAGTTATGGACTGCAGAGATGGCTCAACCATCAGCCACTGAGAGCCCTTGCTGTCCTTTCGTAAGACCCACATGGTTGCTCACAACTGTCTGTAACTCCAGTTTCCAGGGGCATTGGTGCACATATATAACGTGCAGGCAAACACTCATATATGTGAAAATAAATGGATCTCTAAAAACCAAAAATAAAAACAAAGTTTTAGATAGTCTTGTCTTGTGTGTGCTCTGTTGCTTCGTTCCCACCGCCGTAAGGTGGTCTCTACACCCATTTTCAAGGGGAGACAAGTGAGACTTGAGTGATAAATACCCAATCACTGGTTGATATGGAATGAAGAAACCACCTGCAGTTCACGGACACTTCCCTACAGAATCTTCTTTGATTCTTTGGACAAGCAAATCATTCTTTTCTTCTCCTTTTCCAAACCGGAGGGACCTAATTGCCCTCGGTTAGAGAGCATCCTGTGTCTTAAAATATTAATGGTTCATGCACGGAGAGAGACGTGGTTTCCAAACCAGCCACCCTTTCCGGGGTGGGGGGCGGAGCAGGGGATTCTAAAAAGTCCAATATGTCTGCTTCCTACCCCATAGTTCTTGCTAAGAGTCGGAAGCCAAGAGATAAAACAAAAGGCAAAAATTAGTTTTATTCTCAGTCTCCCTTGGTGGCCTCTCATTGCCAATCTTTAAAGACTTCACTCCATTACCTAAAATGGCCAATATATGTTATGAGCGGAAAATCCAGAAACAAAACTAATTAAAAGTGCTCAGCTGAGAGATGGGATTGTCTGTCTTCTTCCTCTCCTTCAGTGTCTCTTCCTGAATGCAGGCAGACACAGATTCTGGCCTCCAGATTTCTCTCTGCAGAGTGTACTTTACCTTTTGGATAGGACTTTAAAGTCTTTAAACAGCTTGAGACTTACAGTTTGCCACGGGAGCATGAAGCAAATTCCTGTTTCTAGTTTTTGAACCGGGAGCTGGAGTGTAAGAACCCCTCGCAGGAAGTCGCAGGCGGTGGGAAAGGGGAAACAAGGTCATTTTCAACCATGCACATTGAGGTTGAACCTTTAAAGTCAATTCTAAATTTAATTGAAAGCCGAGGGCAGAGAAGCCAAGATCGGAGCGATGTGGTGATTTATTCTGAAGCCTGTAAGAAGTCGTGCGGCTGGATGTGGATGAACTGGGGCTTTAATAAAATGGCACTGGGGAAAGCCGCGGGGAGAGGCACAAGAATGGGAACTGGGCTAGATGAAGGGTCCCCAGGCCTGAAAGGAATCCGGGGTCTGTGCGAGCACTGTTTGCCCAAACTCGGCTGTTTTTCTACCAGGATGGATGCACTTAAGTGATTACATCAAAGAGAAAACCCAGGGTCACATGAAGCCAGACTCAGTACACCGTGCATTTTGCATGAAATCCTCAAGTGTCCAAATTGCAGAAAAGACTGGAGCAGAAGCTGACCAAGACTTGTCTAATCGTGTTTCTAACCGAGATTTAGCTGAAGAGAAATGGTCTTTTATTAAGGACCTGCAGGACTCAGCAGCCGTGCCCCCACAGATGTCTACAAGTGTATTCCCGACAAATGATCTTGGGCCATTTCTACAGAAAATCCCTAATGAGTCCTCAGAACCAAATTTTCCCCGTTGGCAGTTGGTTCAGGAACAATCTTTCCAACTTTAAAGAGGGAAAAAAAAAAAAAATACAGAAAGCTACCAACAACTTCATATGAGAAAGAATAGGATTGACCATAAGCCTCTTGGGTTCTAGGCTCCCGGGTTGGCCGGAGGAGGCCTGCTGACCCTCCTGTGGTGGGCTATGTGATCTGTCCCTGCTCTCCAACACTGGCAGGCTTTTTCTGTTTTATCTTATTTTAGTGTTATTTTACATTTTCTTTTGAGAAAGGGCCTCGCTGTGCAGCCCTGACTGGGCTGGAACTCACTACACAGACCAGGCCGGCCTCAAATTTGTGGTGATTCCTAGCCTCTGTGTCTTCACCACTGGGAGTTCAGGTCTGCTCGCCCATGCTGGCTCTCTTTTAAATCAATTTCTCCTGCTATCCAATCTTGTAATCCAGCTCCAAGAGGATCTAATCCCTCAGGCCTCTGAGGGCAAGCGTATTCACATGCAGCTGCCTCAGTTCCTCCCCTCCCATGCACATAATATAAAGTAATAAAAATCAACTCCTTTTTTCAAAGATAAGGTTTGAGTGATCCAGAAAGTTTGCCCCAAGCAACCAATCTTGCCAAAGACTGTGTTTTTCAAACTCTGGATGATGGCTGTGCTGGTCCTCTCTTTCCTTTCGCTTTTTCTAATTGTGTGTTATACAGAAGTAAGTACTCTTTTTTTTTTTTGAATTATTAATTTATTTTGTGTATATGAGTACGCTGTAGCTATCTTCAGACACACCAGTAGAGGGCATCGGATCCCATTACAGATGGTTGTGAGTCACTATGTGGTTGCTGGGAATTGAACTCAGGACCTCATGAAAAGCAGTCAGTGTTCTTAATGGCTGAGCCATCTCTCCAGTTCCTGTTTCATTGTTTTTGTTCTTGTTTTGTGTTTTGTTTGTTTGCTTGCTTTTGGGCTGTTTTGTTTTGAGTCTGACTCTGTTATAACCCAGAATGGCCTTGAACCCCTAATCCTTCTGCTTTTACCTCGAGTGCTGGGAAAACCAAGCTTGCATTGTCATGCCCTTTTTTTTTTTGTTTTTGTTTTTTTTCCGAGACAGGGTTTCTCTGTGTAGCCTTGGCTGTCCTGGAACTCACTCTATAGACCAGGCTGGCCTCAAACTCAGAAATCCACCTGCCTCTTCCTCCCAAGTGCTGGGATTAAAGGTGTGTGCCACCACTGCCCAGCTGTCATGTCCTTTAAAAAAAAAAAAAACACTTTGGAGGAAAGATGACTTAGTAGGTAAGAGTGCTATGCAAACATGAGGACCTAAGTTTGGGTCCCAGTACACATGTTGGGAGCAGTCTCCCTAGTGCTAGAGGAGTGGAGAAGGTTGGAGACCCGATGATGACTGAGGCTTGCTGCTGCCAGTCTCATTCCTGGTTCAGTGAGAGACCCTGTCTGAGGGAATAAGGCAAAAAGCAGCAGAGCAGGACCCCCATCTCATTCCCACAGGTGTACACACCCATTTACACACTCTCACACAGACATGCATGCACAAGTGTTTCTCACACACACAGAATCTTTATAGGAAAGCTGGGTGTGGTGATATATCCTGTCCTCTCAGCCCTTAGGCGGTTAGGATGATCAAGAACCTGCCCAAGAAAAAAACAAAAAACCGCTGAGATGGACTAATGAGACTTAATTGCTTGGCCGTTAAGAGCACTGGCTCTTCCGGAGGTCATGAGTTCAAATGGCAGCAACCACACGGTGTCTCACAACCCTCTGTAATGAGATCTGATGCCCTTTTATGGGGTTTCTGAAGACAGTTACAGTGTATTTACATATAATAAATTAAAAAAATAAATTAAAAAACCTTTTTAAAAAAAACTGCTGAGAATGCTAAATGGGTAAAGGCACTTACTAAACAAGCCTGGTGATCTGAGTTCAGTTCCTGGAACTGAACCTACAGGTGGGAGCAGAGAACTGACCTCTACATGTGCACCGCAGAGTGCCTGTGCCACATAGATCACTCACATAACACACAACAATAATAACAAAAAAACTTTACACAGGAATGATGGCCAGCCATGAAATCTCTCCCTTGGTCGTATCTATAGTCACTACATACATGCTTCATGATGCCCAGACCTGCATGGTGCAGAGAATTCTCTTTCCAGAGCAGTGGGAGTCTGAGCCAGGTGCCTGTGACCAGTAGCTTCCTCGGGCGAAGCTTCGCACAGCCTGCTAGAGGAGTCTCACATCCACGTGAGTGTGGATGTATGTTGTACACTGTTGGTGGCATATGGGTAAGGAGAGATGACAATAACAGAAACCCAAGTCTAAAATGTATTTATAAGTAGGGTGAAATTTCCTCCTCCTCCTCCTCCTCCTCCCTTTCCTCCTCCTCTTATGAGGAGGCTACTTTCCCAGGCTTCTAGGACTTGGTGTCTTATTCGACGACAAGAATCACCAAAGGTTTGAAGGATTTCCCTCACGATGAAGCTGCTTCTGTTGTAGCTGATGGGGTTCAGTTTGCTTCTCTTAGGCTGTCAGGGTTGAGCAGCAGGCAAACCCAGGGCGAGACCTTGGAGTCAGGTGTTGGAAGTGTCTCAAAAGCCTGAGCAAGTTTCTCAGGCCCAACAAGACTGTCTTGTGTTCTGCGAGTTGAGGACGCTAAGACCTGCCTTGGAGATCTGCAGACGACATAGATGTGATGTTTGAGTAGCTCTGAGCATAGCGCCACACAGTTACCCACTGTTATGACTGAATCAGCTCCTTTTTTTTTTTTTTTTTTGGACAGTATTTCTTGTAGTCCAGAATGGGTGCAAATAGCCAAGAATAATGTTGAATTTCTGATCCTCCTGCCTCTACTTTCCTGGTACTGAGGTCACCCACATGTACCATTACTTTTAGGCCTTTTAAAAAATGTGTTTACTATTACTTTCTATCTGTGTGTGTAGGCATATGACTTTTGTGCACATGTGTTGTGGCAGTCAGAAATACATATTTAGGATGGTCTCTTCTACCATGGTTCCTGGGGATTGAACTCAGTCCTCAGACTGAGGCAGCAAATGTCTCTGTGCTTCTTGAGCCAGCTTACTAGCTCCACACCCCACCTATTCCAGTGCTAAGGATCCCACCCACCTAGGGCTTTGAGCATACAAGGCAAACACTACCAGCTGAGCTATACTTCTGGCTGCCCTGCATCAACTTTGAGAGTTTAATCTTTTTTTCTCCATTCCTAAGCTTGTGTTATATATTATGTAAAATGCAAAGAGGTCAGGTATGTGGGTGGGAGAGTAGTCTCAGCTGCTGTGGAGTCGGAGGTGGGAAGGATACACGAAGTCATCCTGGGCAACAGGGAGAGAACGAGTCTTAGCTAAAACAATTTAATAAAACAAAACCAAAAAATAAAAATAAAAAATAAACCCTAACAACCAAGGACACCACTCAGAGACTCCAGCCACATCGTGACTACAGCTTGAAGAAGTTCCTAGCACTGTTCACAGGCAAGGTCAGTCTCCCATCATCTATCTGCTGAGAGTTTGTGTTTGCCGCTGTTCTTCGTTTAAAGGTGCTTAACAAATACAGCCGCCATAGACTTTAGTTTTACAGCAAAGTGGGACTTTTTTCATTTATTTGTTTGGTTGGTTTGGTTTTTCGAGACAGGGTTTTTCAGTGAAGTCCTGGCTGTCCTGGAACTCCTTCTGTATGTAGGCCATGCTGGGCTCAGACTCACTGAGATCCGTCTCCCTCTGTCTCCGGAGTGCTGAGATTAGAGGCATGCACCTGCATTTGATTTCTTGATATGATGAGGATGTGGCTTTGTGGGTAGAGTTTATGAAGCCCTGGATTTGATCCCGACACTTCATTGTTTGCTGTGGCAAACTCTCAGAATTCTAGCACCGGAGAAGTAGAGACCGTTCAAGGTCATCCTCCACTACACAGTGAGTTTATGGGCAACCTGGGCTACTTGGGGCCCTGTCTCAAAAATAAAACAAGGGCTGCAAAGATGGCTCAGTGCAGGGCAGAGAGAGGCTTGCTGCATACACCTAATAATCTGAGTTTGATCCCTGAAGTGTGCAACAAAGGGAAAGAATCAACCCTGGAGAGTTGTCCTCTGATCCTCACATGACTGTAATGACATGTGTGTGCCCAAACTTACACATATACACAATAACAAACAAGTAAATAAATAGATATTAAAAAGCAAAGACAAGCCTGACATGGTGATGTATGCCCCTGACCCCAGCACTTGAGAGACAGAGGCAGATGGATCTGTGTGAGTTTGAGGTCTTCCTACATAGTAAATTCCAGGAGAGCCAGAGCTACATAATAGAGAGACATTGTCAAAAAAAAAAAAAAAAAAAGAAAGAAAGAAAGAAAGAAAAAAAGAAAGAAAGAAAGAAAGAAAGAAAGAAAGAAGACAGATGAGGCCATGTTGGAGGAGCTTGGGCATGGAGTGGGCAGGACTCTAGAGCCCCTGCCTCCATTCTTACCTCTCCTCAAAACAGTGAACCTGCATCACTGTGCCTGAGAATGTGTCCGGTTCTCATGCATGCTCACCACACACATAAAACTCAAGCGGGACAGCTCCAGCTTATGGACTTGGGATTAGTCATCTGTCCCAGGCCACCTTCTTACTGTAGGAAACAAGTCCTTTCATCTAATTACAGAATTAACTCAGACAAGTATTTTAGCTGAAAAAAATAAATAAATCTAGCATCATAAGCATAAGAGAAGTTCTTTTGAAATCACCAGCTCCAAATCCCCATTGATCTCCAATAATCCATTGCTGTTCTAGTGGGTTCGGTATGGCACTATATTCTCATTTCAGAGCATGAGGGTCATGCACTACACCACCCAGCTTCTGAGTTACATAGCCTCATTCTTTTTTGCCTAGCATTTTGTTAGATTGTAGGGGGCATTTTGAAAATACTCCTGTGTTTTAAGTGTGTGGTTTTAATTTATGAAAATACTTGTCATAGATATTTTTGAAGCTTTCCTAATCATGGAACTCACCTAACCCCCCAGTCCAACCCCCAAGATGGCTTCTTCCATAGGACTGGAAGGGAACGGGGTAACTATTTTTGAAAATTATTTTTATTTATATTTTTTTTGTTTTGTTTTGTTGTTTTTGTTTTTTTCGAGACAGGGTTTCTCTGTATAGCCTTCTGTCCTCTGTCCTGGAACTCACTCTGTAGACCAGGCTGGCCTCTAACTCAGAAATCCACCTGCCTCTGCCTTCCAAGTGCTGGGATTAAAGGCGTGCACCACCACTGCCCGGCTTATTTATCTCTTTAATGTGTATAAATGTTATGCCTACATGTATGTGTGTGTGTGTGCCATGTGAAAATGTGAATGTCTGCTACCACAGAAGTCAGAAGTGGGCTTCAGATCCCCTGATCCTCTGGAACTGTCTGTCGATGGCTGTAGGCAACTGTGTGAGTGCTTGGAATTGAACCCAGGTCCTCTGCAAAGAGCAAGTGCTCTTAACAGCTGAGCTAACTCCAACACTGAAAGCTTTTTCTTTTTTCTTTTTTCTTTTTTTTTTTTTTTTTTTTTTTTTTTTTTTTTTACTTTTTATTGATTCTTTGTGAATTTTACATCATGCACCCCAATTCCACTCATCTCCCTGTCCCCAGGTACCTGCTCTCCACCTTTGCAACCTCCCCCAGAAAAGAAAAAAAAAATCTAGTTGTGGAAGCTGTAGTGTGTCACAGTGTCCCACAGTGTACCTTTCTGTCCACACCTCCTTACTTGCAAATATTCATTGCAATGAGTCCTTGGTCAGGTTTGAGGCCTCTGGCTTCTGTTATAGCATTAATACTGGATCCTCACTGAGACTGCTCTCAAATATGCTGTTGTTGCCCCTGTCATGGAGATCCTTCAGCTTTGGATCTTCAGGACTGGTCCTTCATGTGCTCCAGCGGTCATAGATGGGGTAGATGCTGGGGTGGCCAACTCAAAGCCCTGGATCTGTGGATTGAGACCCCTTTGAAGGTCGCATATCAGATATCCTACATATCAGATATCCTACAAATCAGATATCCTACATATCAGATATTCTATATATCAGATATCCTACATATCAGATATTCTATATATCAGATATCCTACATATCAGATATTCTATATATCAGATATCCTACATATCAGATATCCTACAAATCAGATATCCTACATATCAGATATTCTATATATCAGATATCCTACATATCAGATATTCTATATATCAGATATCCTACATAACAGATATTTGCATTAATATTCATAATAGTGGCAAAATTATAGTTATGAAGTAGCAACAAGACAATTTTATGGTTGGGGTCACCACGACATGAAGCACTGTTTAAAACAGGGTCCCAGGATTAGGAAAGTTGAGAACCACTAACAAAGAAGGATAGGAGGAGACCATGGACAAAAAATAGCTCCCCAAAACACACCCACTTCACCTCATTAGGACCCAGCTGTTGAGGGTTGGTCAAGTGCACTGTATATTCAGATGCGCAGATGTCTGTTTGCAGTCCAGCCATTGGCATGGTCAAGCATCTCCTGACTCAATGTTATATAAAACTGTTTTCCTTTGTCTCTGATTGATGAATAAAGAGCCAATTAGCCTATGGCTGGGCAGGAGAGGAAAGAGGAGGCAGGACATCTGAGCCCAATGAGAGAGTCCCAAAGAGATCAGAGAGGGAGACAGAAGTTGGAGAGGGAGGAAGAGGTGTGGAAAGTCCATGTGGCGGGACCAGAAAGAGTCACCATGAGGACAGATGGAAGATAAAAGACTCTGTGTCTGGGAAATAGCCAGCCTTAGAGGGTTAGAATCCCTCAGAACCTGCCCAGCATAGTGCTCACAGGTTATTAATAAATATAAGATCTGTGTCATTTACTCAAGAGCTAAAACAGGCTAGAGCAGGCAAAGACTCTCCCTGCAGTTATTTGGGAGCAAAGGGGGCATGGAACCCCCCTAAAAATGCCATTACACCCCACCTCCTACTGTCCATCCCCTCCAGCAATACTGTGAATTGTGTCAATAGAGCAGAGTCTTACCTCAGGTGAGTAGGCTATCTGGTGTGAAATAGACATTTGTTCACAGCTTCTCAGGAAAACTCACAGAATATCTTGTCACAAAAGGCAAAAAGAAGAAGGAGGAGGAGGAGGAGAAGAAGAAGGAGGAGAAGGAAGAAGAAGAAGAAGAAGAAGAAGAAGAAGAAGAAGAAGAAGAAGAAGAAGAAGAAGAAGAAGAAGAAGAAGAAGAAGAAAGAAGGAAGAAGGAAAAAGGAGGAGGAGGAGGAAGAAGAAGAGGAGGAGGAGGAGGAGGAAGAAGAAGAAGGAGGAGGAGGAGGAGGAGGAGGAGGAAGGAGGAAGGAGGAAGGAGGAAGAAGGAAGAAGAGGAGGAGGAAGAAGAAAAGCCCAGTCTTATATCTTAATGTCAGTCTCCTCCTCCAATCTCTACCCCAGCTTCCCCCCCCACACACACACACACACACAGGGTTTCTCTGTGCAGCCCTGGCTGTCCTAGGACTCACTCTGTAGATTCTCCTGCCTCTGCTTCTGAGAACGCTAGGATTAAAGGCATGCAGCTCTGCACCCAGGCTAATGTTCTTCTTCCTCCTCCTCCTCCTTTAACTTTTTATTGGTTCTCTGTCAATTTCACCTCACGCACCCCAAACCCACTCATCTTCCGGACCTTTCGTATCTCGTGGAAGCTGTAGTGTGTCACACACTCTGTCCACACATCTTTACTTGCGATAGATGTTGCTTCTTGAAGGACACCAGGTCACTTGGTCAGTGTGACACTCCTGCAGCCTTGCTTCTGAGAAGCCTCACCACAGCTTGATGACTGCTGGATTGTGTGCGTCATTCCCCATTCTTCCCTTCAGGGAAGAACTGTAACATTATCTCTAGATTCCTAATATTTACAACTGTGTTTTGTTTATGTAAATATTGCAATACATATACATCAAATTCTAAATATAAAAAAATTCAAATATGTTTATGCTGTTAGTTGTCTTTTGTGGCTCATTTTAATCTGTAGTCCCAAATCTTCTTACTCTTCCTTACAGGGAATACACTTTCTGAGCCTCTGTGCTCAGTACACTTCCTCTGGGCTGTATATTTTTCTATGGCAGGAGTGTCTCTGAATCCCTCATGCATCCTTATAGAAAATGCTCAGCCTCAAGATACCTGTTTGATAAGTATTTTTTGGACAAATGAATAAATAGCCATTCATAGCTTTGGAGTGTTTTTAAAAATATATATATTTTTCTTTCTTTCTGTTCTGACACAGAGTCTCATGTAATCTGGGCAGGACCCTACCTTTCCATGTAGCCAAGGTTGGCCTTTAATCCTTGATTCTGCCTCTACCTCCTGAATACTGAGATTTGCCACCATCCACAGAGCAATTCTGTGTTAGGTTTCAAAACCAGAGAGCCTTCTACACACCAGGGAGTCTACCAGCCAAGCCATATCACCAGCCCTATAACTGTAATAGTTTATCGATAGTATTGATTTTGTTGTTGTTGTTAAACAGCTGTGCTTCATCCCATCTGCATCGATCAATGTATTTGTCTTAGTTACTGTAAGAGGGTAGGGCGGACTCTGGGTGACACCCTCTGTGTAACCTTTCTCTTAGTGTTTTTGTTTTTTGTTGGTTTTTAAAGAACTTTTCCTCTTGGGTTGTTGGAAAATGCGTGTCTGATTTTAGCTCTAGGCTGAAGGACAGTGTATGGGAAGACCTATCCGTCCAGGTGGTCTGGGTTTGTGGGTGTTTGGAGGACTGTCTCTGCGCAGCACTGAGTTTTCTCTTAGATCCAGCACAGCATTGTC
This sequence comes from Arvicanthis niloticus, assembly GCF_011762505.2. Lineage (NCBI taxonomy): Eukaryota > Metazoa > Chordata > Mammalia > Rodentia > Muridae > Arvicanthis > Arvicanthis niloticus. The sequence goes on from NC_047661.1 coordinate 20,066,551, forward strand.
CTTAGATATGCCTGATCACCTCAGGTCACCCACTTTCTCCAAAGAACAAACCAGTCTTTTGCAGGGATGGGGAGGGTGTCTACCAAGCTTAACAGGCAGGAGAAGAGAACCAAGAATCCCCTTGAAGATACAAGATTAGCTTAAACATGCATGTCAGAAGGAAATTTAAAAAGGCAAAATTAGACACAGCTGTGAGAATGCATACCTATAATCACAGCCCTTGACGCAGGCTAGCCTGGGCTGTATTAGGCTAGCTTGGGCTTTATAAGATCCTATCTCAAGAGCCTATTTTCCACAGGCTGGAAAGATGTTTCAGCAGTTGACTAGCACTTGATCTTCTTGTAGAGGAGCTGGGTTCGGTTCCCAGCCCCCCTCCCCCTCCCCCCCCCCCAACTTGGTGGCTCACAATTCTCAGTAATTCCAGCCTCAGGAAATCTGACACCCTCTTCAGGCCTCTGAGGGCACTGAATGCATTTAATACACAGACATGCAGGTGAAACACCACATGCATAAAATAAACATAAAGGAAAAACTTACATAATAAAAAGAAGGAAACCACACCTAACCAAGCAAACAAAAAGTAGTGTTTTGAGGCAAACCACACCTGGGATCCCAGCTCAGAAAGGCTGATGAGGGCTCACCCGGTTATATGAGGTGCTGGGGACTGAACCAAAGGTTCGTGCATGATCAGCAAGAACTTTACCAACCCGAGCTTCATGTCCAGCCCAAATTCTGCTTCTCAGTTTTTTCCCTTTAAGCAAATTTGACTATAATAATTTATTTGGACATGCATGAGCGTGCACACACACACACACACACACACACACAAGCTACAGAGCATGTATGGAAGGGAAAGAACAAATTTCAAGGACTCAGTTCCTCCACCACGTGGGTCTTGGGAGTTGAACTCAGCTGTCAGGCTTGGCAGAAAGCACCTTTGGCCTCAGAGTCACATTGACCCCTGGCTCTGCTTTTGTTGGTTTTGTTTGTTCGTTTTAAGCACTATTGCCTTAGTCAGGGTTTCTATTCCTGCACAAAACATCAATCATGATCAAGAATCAAGTTGGGGAGGAAAGGGTTTATTCAGCTTACGCTTCCACATTGCTGCTCATCACCAAAGGAAGTCAGGACTGGAACTCATGCAGGGTAGGAACCTGGAGGCAGGAGCGGATGCAGAGGCCATGGAGGGGTGCTGCTTACTGGATAGCTTTCCATGGCTTGCTCCACCAGCCCAGGGATGGCACCACCCACAATGGACCCTCCCACCCTTGATCACTGATTGAGAAAATGCCCACCCTTGATCACTAATTGAGAAAATGCCGTTACAGCTGGATCTCATGGAAGCATTTCCTCAAGAGAGGCTCCTTTCTCTGTGATAACTCCAGCTTGCATCAAGTTGATTGATACACAAAATCAGCTCATACAACTATGTTATAGACATTTTTCAAAAATGACTTTTAAGACTCTTATTAAACCAGATAGCTCAATATTTGGGAGGTAGAGGCAGGAGGCTTAGGAGTTATCCTTGGCTACAGAGCTACTGGAGACCCTATTTCCAAAACCACAAATAGTTAGTTACACATACATGCACAAACAAATATCTGAACTCCACAGAGTATGAGTGCAGTGACCTCAGAGCCCCACTTTCTCTCTGTATCTGGATGAGAAGACCCGGGGTTCCTAGGAGTTACAGTATCAGTGGGTCACAGTTGTGGCCCAGAACAGTGTATCATTGTTAGCACAATTAACCCTTAAAGCAGCCATGATATTTCATAACTCTAATCTCAACATTTGGGGGGCTGAGGACTGTGATTGGAAAGCCTTGGGGTACACACAGTGAGCCCCTGACATAAAGATGTTTTACAAAGAGTGAGAAAAAACAGTATTTGCTTAGTTAGCTCCAGTCTGGGGTTATCATGCATTCTAAAACAGGGGCACCATGGCTCCACATCGGCCCTCATGGAGCCTCTTATGTGGGTGGCACATTAAGTCCTCATGGAGAGCCGGACTGGACTTAGAAGGTAGTGTAAGGTGACAGCAAACTGAGCACAAGGCTGAGGACAAAGGACTGCAGAGGCCAGGGAGCTCCAGGAGGGGGAGGGGAGATTGTCCCTGGAAGGAGAAATGAAAAACTCAGCCAAGACGGCTCCTATCTATCTATCTATCTATCTATCTATCTATCTATCTATTTACTGTATGACACTTGGACAGTGTCTCATGTAACCCAAGCTGGCCTTGAACTCCTGATCTTCCAACCTCCTCCTTCCAAGTGCTGGGATAGAAGGGTACACCATCATGGCCAATTTCAGATAAGTTCTATTCATGTACCTCAGGATAAATTGTATCTGTAAATTGATCTGGAGGTGCTATGTCCATGCTGCCCTTCTGAAAGACACCACACTGGAGTGTTACTAGGCACACAGTTTTTAACCTGTGACTAGCAGAGGGACTTGTACAAACAGTCACTAGTATGGCTCAGCTGTGAATTCTAAGGTGGAACATTTGAGAAAAGATCAAGTAACCAGATTGAAAAAAACAAAAGTCTCCATCGAAGAGAAATCCCTCCCTGGGGAAGTATAGGCACTTAGTGTCTGATTGGAAGGCTGAGACATTGTGCTTTATCGCTGTCACCACAGGTAATGTTCCCATTGTCCTGTGAATAACCTCTCACTCAAGCTCCTGTGTGAACACCAATGAAACCCTCCACTCTCCAAAAAAATGAAGGGGGACTAACTGGGAAGAGGAAGAGAGCCAGTGAGGGTAGGAAGGGAAACAGGACAGGCTAGGCAAGTATAATCAAAATACATTACTTACATGTGTGAATAAAAAAACCACCAGAGTACTGGCTATGGCCCGGCATACAGTTGATAATAAAAGTAACTGGAACCCAGGAGTTCAAGGTCAAGTGGCCCCTACCTGTAACCTCAGCATTCAGGAGCTGGAAGCCAGGGTCAAGGTCACCTTCGAATACACAACAAATTAAAGCTAGCCTGAGCTACATGAGACCCTACCTCAATCAATCAATCAATCGAGGCTAGCCTGAGCTACAGGAGACCCTACCTCATTAGATAGATAGATAGATAGATAGATAGATAGATAGATAGATAGATAGATCTTTTCAATGTAAAAGTTTACTGATCTTAATGTAAACTGAAGAATATAAAAATTAGAAAATAAAAAAATTATTAAAGAATAAAAAAAATTAGACAAACCAATTTTCAACACTCTGGAGGTTAAAGCACTGGTCAGGAGTTGAAGGTCAGCCTGGTCTACTGAAAGGAGCAGTTTCTTCACTATGATTTATCTACGGCTCATGTGCAAGCCTTCCATACTTTTTAAACAACAGTCCTTGTTCTCGGCTGCTTGTTGAAGCTACTGAGTCTAAAGCCACCGAGACCTGCTGTATTCTCCCGCCTGAAGCACTTTTTCCCTGAAGGTTCTGGCTGGTGAGTAACTGGTGTGCTGCAGCTCTGGCGGACTGGTTCTTAATACAGCATTGTAAAAACACAGGGTTCAAGCCTTGTCCAGGCTAAAGATAGTAAGATTTAAACGGAAAGTGTGGGGAAGGCGAGGGAAAAAACAGAGAAGAAGACGGAGGGAAGGAGGGGGTAACAGCGTGAGCCTTCATTTTATCCCACCAACTTGTATAATGTTTTTGTGAGGTGTCTTCCTTCTGAGTATTAGCTTAGCCAGGGCCAGTGAGATGGCTCGGTGTGTAAGGGTGCTTGCTGGCAAACCTGATGACCTGAATTTGATCCCCGGGCCCCATGTGGTGGAAACAGAGAACCTAGTCTTTCCGAATACCTGCTTACTGAATATGTAGGCTGAACTCTTTTGGATAACCGGCTTCTGGAAAACTCTCAGCATGCACCACAACTTCTTGTTTCTGCAACAACTAAAACAAAATTTTCACGAAGGTATTCTTTGAAGAATAATTGCTAAAAAAAAAAAAAAAAAAAAAAAAAAAAAACCCAAAACAAAACAATCCCCCAACTCTCTAACCTCCATCAGCACTTTGAGCTGGAGACATCGAATGTTCTAGTTCCCCAGAGGAAGTGACAGTGAACTGCAGTTGGTGTCTTCACATAGAGATCCATTGTGACAGTCCCCGTGGCCCACACAGATGAATCATTGATTAAAACCATGAGCAGCAAGGACTTCCTGAACTTATTTTCTTCTCTTTTAATCATTTTTATGTCCGGGAGCTAAAGTTACTTGCTGTGCAATTTAAAACTAAAAATATACAAGCTACAGACTTTGCATTGCAGCCTCTCCTGCCGAGAGATCATGTGTGGGTGCAGTTCGCATGTCTGGACCCATCACAAGGTTGTTTGCTACTTGAAGAGAACGTCTTACGTCAGAACGTCTTACGTCAGAGTCTTACGTCAGAAAACTTGGCAGTCACCAGTTATCGAGAGAACTGAGGCGGGCACGGTGATTCATGGTAAGTGCTTGAGAGACTGAGACAGGAGGATTGCTGTAAGTTCAGAGGTATTGTGTCTTACTCAGATAGATGCTGTCTCAAACAAACAGACAAAACGAAAAAAGGAGAGGGAGGACGAGGGAAAAGGAAGGGGACGGGGAAGAGGAGGACAATGAAGAAGAATCTGGAGCAGCAACAGCCGCCAGGTTGGAGGGACAAGACAAGGAACTTGTCCGTCTTCATCATAGATGAGTGGAGGCCATCCTGGGCTATGAGACACTGTCTCAAACAAAGCTAAGCAGAACAACAGCGACTATAAAACTCTGAATTCCGAGAGAGAGAGAGAGAGAGAGAGAGAGAGAGAGAGAGAGAGAGAGAGAGAGAGAGAGAACTACTTTTGGAACTAATCAAGACATTGAGCTGCCTTTGCTTTTAAAAATGATTTTAAAATATGTTTGTTGAAACAAAAAATAATACGGTTGGAGCTGAGCGTCTATCAGAGTGACTGACAGATCAGAATTCACCGTGAAAATAGATTATTTTCCCTCCAAGAGAGTAAAGTTTTGGTTTTGGAAGTCAATCAGAAAACTAACAATTTGGACAGATGAGGAATCAACTCCTCTGTCGGAAACAGTGTATTTCTAATGATTTTATGGACACTATAATAAGGGTCTGGAAACAAAAGCAGGTATGGGTGGGTTTTTAGCTAGGAGACTGAAAAGAAATAATGGCGTGCAATAAAAGTAGGTTTCTTTCTTTCCCTTTATTTTTTTTTTTAAACTGACAAGGTTCTCACTTCTTTTATGTTGTGTGAAGTAAAATTGATAAATGAAAAAAATCTGTTCATTTCTTCAAAACTGGCTGTATTTCTGTGGCTAGGACTTAGTCATAGATCTATGCATGTGTCTTTTTTTCTATGTTGTAACAAGATACAATGCTTTATAGACACATTTCCCAAGCACCCAATGCTTGCAACATGTGTAGTTATAATGTTAAATTTAAGCCTGAAGAGGTGATGGCTATAATTACAGTTCTTTGGGGGTAGCAGGTAGCAAGAAGGCAATCTGGAGGTAGGAGGCCTACATAGTGAGTTCTAAGCCAGGCAGGGATACATAGGTACACTCTGTCTCAGAAAACCATAAACCAAGACAGGAAATATTAAATGACATCTGTAGCACTTGTGTATGGTTCTAGGAATTGAACTCAGGGCCTTATGCAGGGAGAGCAATCAGTGAGCTACAGTCCCACCCTCTAAGATTAGATTTTAATGATAAAGTTTTCGGCTTTGCGGATGTTGACACAATAGATGATTGTATGAGTTCCAGAGCTGTGATAAGATACTGTGGGCAAGGGAACTTGTAGAAGAAAGTTTGGGGCTTATGATTCCAGAGGGTTAGAGTCCATGTAAGCAGAGCGGAGGTAGCAGGTAGCAGGTGGCTGGAGCAGCAGCTGAGAGACTACATTTTGAACTACAAGCAGGAGGCAGAGAGCATTCTGGGAATGAGAGGATTCTTTTGGAACCTCAAAGCCTGCCCAGAGTGACACGTCCCCTCAAACATGGCTGTACTTCCTAATCCTTTCCAAACAGTTCCACCAACTGTGGCCCAATCATTCAAATACATGAGGAGGTCTGTGGAGGCTGTTCTCACTCCAAGACACATTAATTTTGTGTTACTGAGGTTGGCAACTGGGGCCTCACACAGGCTAGGCAAGCGCTTTACCGGTGGCTATATCACCTCTTATCACTTAAGGAAGCTGAGTCTCAAGGCCCAGGCCTGTAATTCTAGGTACTTGGGAGGTTGGGGTATGAGGATCGCAGGTTCAAGCCTAGCCTCAGGTACAGAATGAGTTCAGGCCAGTTAACAGTAAACTGTCTCAAAATGAAAAACCAAAACGAGGGCTGGCCATGCAGCTCAGTGACAGAGCATGCTACTGTCAGCTCCTGATTCAGTGTTCAGATCTGATCAATAAGCTTTTGTGTTCCTGGGATCACTTCTCCAGAAATCCCTCCCCTCTGTTCTGGGGTGACCGACTCCAGGCTCAGCTTCTGTTGCAGGGTATGGGTCTAGTTTGCATGTGTATGTTTTCACCTCAGCCTAGTTCACTGCTGTTCCCCAGGCATCCCCCGGGTGCCTGGTCATAGATGCACTCAGTTACTTTTAGTGATATTAGCAAATGCGTGAAAGTTGTAAGGAAAGTATTCTCAGAAGATGGAGATGGAACAGAGCCATAGAGTCAAAGTCGGCAATGAGGTCTGCTTAGTGATCACAGATTGTGTCTGGCTCCCCTCCACCCCCCAGGATATTCGGAAGTAGACACCAGGGACCTGTACAATGAGTTCTGGAAACAACTTGCCTTAACTCAGCCTCTGCCTTTCATCTCAGCTGAAGAGTCTCTGTGGATCCATAATAGACACGAATATAAAAGCGTCATTCTTTCTCACCCCATCCTGTTTACTCAGCAAGCCCAGCATCCTTCAAGGCATCAGCCCACACGTCCTCTATAATAAGGGTTAGGAGATGTTGGGCTCGCCCAGCATGGCTCCTGCTTCCATCTCTCCTCAGGCAGACCTCAGCCAACAGCCAGAATTCACCAGTGAAAGGCTCTGTCTATCCTGGATCTCCTGGGGAGGGGACACCCGGATGGACCTCAGTGCATCAGATCCAAATTGCTTCGAATGTTCTCAAGCCATCAGGAAGCTCACTTAGAATTCAGTCCTCATCTGGAGAGAGTCAGAGGCACATTGAGGGAGTAGTTATATCTACCATGACTGGACGGACAAGGGGCCAGATTTGGCATTCTTGGAAAAGGCGGTGAGACAGACCCACCCTGGAGCCTCTCAGTGAATCAACGTACTGTATTCCAGTAAGAAGAACTTCTCCCTTCAGCTCTAATTCCTGCCCTGAGGATCCATCTGTACTTTGAGGGTATGCACACAGGACAGATAACTCACTGTGGCTCAGGACCTTCTTGCTCAGCCTGGAATGAATGACCCTTTTATAAACGGTAGGGTCCTGTGGACTTATCGACTCATCAGACCATAGCTGGGGGAGGAACCCTAATAGCAGAGAGATTGATGCAGATATAAAACCTTTTATCCTCTCCTCTCTTATCTTCAATTCCCTTCTTCCCCCACCTCGGTTTTCCTTTCCTTTCTTCCTTTCTTTGTTATGGTGTCACAATTTTTTTTTCTTGTTTGTTTGTTTTGTTTTGTTTTGAGATAGGGCCTCATTCTGTAGCCCAGGTTGGCTTTAAATGCATGATCCTCCTATTTCAACCTCTTAAGTTCTGGAAAGACAGGAGTGACCACCATATCTCATTTAAGGTGATAGTGTTTAATGCCTACGTGTAATATCTTAACCCAAAATACAATATTACTCTTCTCAGTATCTCATGATTAGCTTTCTACTAGATTACATTTTTAAGTAAGGGGCCTCAGAGAGATGACTTGATGCTCTTCCAGAGGACTTGAGTTCAGTTCCAGCATCCACCTGGCAGTTCACAACTGCCTGTTGTGACTTTCAGCCTCAAGAGATCTGATCATCTCTTACGGCCTCCTCAGACACCTGTACTTATGCACATGTATCCACACACGGGCACACTCTTTGATATATATAATTTTAAAAAATAATAAAATATTTTTTAAAAGGTCCAATTAGTTGCTGGGAATAAAGGTCAGTAGTTGAGCATTGGCCTTGCACACACTCAAGGCATCTCCATTTTCTTGCTGCCTAAATTGAAGAGCATCTGAATAGAAAAGAAAAGACAAGAGAGATGCTAGGAATGAGGGTGCATGGTACTATCCTAGCACTTGCATGGCAGAGGCAGGTGGATTGCTATGAGTTCAAGGCCAGCCTGGGCCACATAGGTCAAACCCTGTCTCAAGGAAGAAGGAGAACAAGGAGAATGCACTGCGGCAACTGCTACTTGGTGCGTTGGCACAGGCCTCTAAGCCTAGCACTTGGGAAGTATAGACAGGAGGGTCAGGAGTTCAAGGCTACCCTTGGTCACATCCACCGCCTTTGTATAACCCAAACAAAAGAAGCAGAGCAAAGAGCAGGAACATGATTGTACAAACACTTACGAGGCTGAGGGATGAAGAATACAGGTTTGAGGCCAGCCTAGGGCACATAGTAAGTTCCAGGCCAGCCAAGATATCATAAGGAGACCCTGTCTCAAACAAACAAACAAACAAACAAACAAGGCAGGAGGGAGGTCATCATGGTTTACATGGCAACTTCCAAGCCAGCCAGGCCTGTATAGTAGAAAACCAAGAGAAGACGGTCCAGGACATAGCAGTCATCTTGCTTTACACAGATGCTTCGTAGTAGGATGGGGCAGCGAGCTGAAGGTGAAGGTGAGAGAATGCCCTTCTTTTCTGGCACATATTTTTGGAACTGATGGATTCTGGGAAGGCTGGAGGCAGAACAGCTCTAAAATCTGCCCATAGGTTTCCTTACCACATGTCACCATGTCTTACCCAAAGCCTCTATTAAAGACTGAGCTCGTGTTTTACAGATTCGGGGTTCAGAGTTTCTGGGGTCTGCTTCTTCTTCAAAGTCACCACACAAAGGCTGGTTTCCAGTGTATGCAGACCTCTGTTGCCTCCACAGATCCTTTTCTTACATTCAGCAGCTAGCACCCTTCAGATCTCATTCATAAAGTCCAATTAGGAGACAAGAAATGTCAGGAGTAGACTCTGCAAGTGGGAGCAAATAGACCCGCACATTGTGACTTCTCTCGAAGGGCCATGAGTTTCCTCTGGGCTTGTTTTCAGTCCCATTGTCAGATGATTACATGGTCTTTTATAATTTCTCATCGACAGAATGGAGCTATTTGCTTGCGGATTTATTTGAAAGACACAGGCTTATGCAAAAGAAAAACAGAATCGTGGTGAGGTAGAATGATATTTCAGGGTAGCTTTTCTCGGAGAAGCTCTCCTTGTTCTTTTTTTCTTTCTTTTTTTTTTCTTTTTCTTTTTTTTTTTTAGCACACTAAGAGAACATAATTTGTAATATCAGCTCTTCAGAGATTTGAAACAAGTAGATATGCCAGTAATTCAGTCTTAACACTATATATGGGTTTGTTATTCATATAATTACACTTATCAATGCCATAATTCATTTTTATATAAAAAGGAGCACTCTAACATGCATTTTGTTTTCAGGGTGTACACAGTCCATGACTTCATTTTGACAATATTCCTTTCAATAGTGTGAAGCAAAAAAAAAAAGAGTGTGGTTTACTGAGGGCCTTCACATGCCTAAGGCCTCACTTTCTTGGAATGTCCCTGAAATCCGAAAGAGGTTAAATGGCCTTGGGCTTCCCACCTTGACAGTCCACCCCTAACTGTGTGTATCCTTCTCTGGCCTTTAGCCTTTTATTTGCCCATTTTTAGACTCAGCTCAAGGTCCCCTCATCCTTGAAGCCTTCCCCAAGCAAACTGAGTGAGTTCATGACTACAGGACAAAACCAATTCTCCAGCCAGTGAGCTGGCTCAGCAGGGGACTCACACAAGTCTGACACACATTTAAGTAGCCAGGTGAGGTGCTGAGGTGGTAGTGGTGGCCCGTGGTGGCAAATCTGTAATCTTAGCGTTACTAGACTGAGTTTGAAGCGCCTGGAAACTGGAGGACAGGGCGACAGCTAGCCAGGAGTACTGAACATAACAGAACCAGCAAAGCAGAAGGAGAAGGCCATAGTCTCAGGGTTGTCTTCTCGCCTTCACACAGGCTTGCTCACACTCACACACAGTATATACAGTTTCATGGAAAACCGAAATTCTAGTCCCTTTTTAAACATGCCCATAGCACATTCATGAGACAACACAAAGGATCCAAGCCTAGAGGGGTGGCTGCTGGCTGCTTCCTCTGTCTTCAGAGAAATGTCAACATGGGATTGGACCCCCCACCCCTCCCACAGGCTCCTGGACAGGCTCTTGGGCAGGTGAGTCAGATTCTGCACCTATTTCACTCAGATTTACCCTCGAATATATAAACATACCCTAATTGGCTAAAATGCTACATAGAAGCCCATGTAATAAACAATAAAGTTAGATCTGCACTCTGATGCTGGTCTTCAGAGGCTGAATCCCAGGCATCGTGGCCTCTGTCTCCATTTACCACCCACCTCCCCACCCCCCATCCCTGTTCCCGCAAGGATGGACCTCATTGTTCTGCTGGAGTCAGCGCTGATGCTGTGTTTGGCTCTCTTACTATTTCTTGTCTTCTGTGGTGAATACTGGCCTTCAGCACCACATAGAAGTCCAGGAGTTAGGTCCCAAAGCCTGGGTTCTATTTGATGCTCAGACCAATGGATTTGTTCCTGGACTCCAAACCCAAAGTTTCCAGTGCCTGAGCAGTGTTCTTTCACAATTCAGACTCCTGCACTTCTGCCTTTCTCCAGGATTCCTTCTGCCTTCATCCCATGGACTGTGCAGTGAATTAGCTACTGCCATTTCCCATGATGCCAAAGAACCTGATGTTTGTAATCCAGCACTTGAGAGCTGAGGAAAAAGAATCCGGGGTTCAAGGACAACCTGAGAAATGGAACAAGCTCTAAAAATAAAACAAAATGAAACAAGCAAACAAACCAAAAAATCACAACAGCAAAAACCTGCTTTTATCTAGTTATGGCGGCTCTGGCCTGTAATCACAGCCCCAGGGAAGTGGAGGCAAGAGGCTCAGGAATTCAAGGTCACCCTTAGCTACCTAGGCAGTTGCAGGATAGCCTGGGCTACAAAAGACCTTATCTAAAGAGAACCCAAAGAACCAAACAAGCTGGTTGCAACTTTCTCAGGAGAGGGAAGGGGAAGTATGGAGAGAGGGGGAAAGTGAGAAAGGAGGGGCAGAGCCCCAGGGGTTTCTGGGAAGGGTTCCTTGAGTCTGGATTGGGGCCCTGCATGAGCAAGGCATGTATTTGGGAAGGGAGGCTGGACTTCAGTGTTAGAGAGCATAGGAGCATCTGGCATATGCTTGCATAGGAGAGGAACGTCAGTAAAAATTGTTGAATATTACAATAAGCAGGAGATTTCAAATTGCAAGGGCAGGGGAGGTGGCTCAGTGGTTAAGGACAGTTGCTACAGAGCCTGACATGAATTTGACCCATGAACCTACATAAAAACCTTCATCCAACAGTGGAAGTTGGCCAAAGGGCCAGCTAGCCTGGAGTCTGCAGAAGCAACAAGAAAAACAGACCCTGCTTCAAAACAAGGTGGGACAAGACAACTCTAGAAAAGTCCTCTGACTCCTTTATACTTGTGCTCTGGCATCCATTCTCACTACACACACGCACACATGTGCTCACTCACACACATGCACACATGCATGTATGCATGCCAAATTGTCCTCCTTTCTCTTCCTAGTTATGCTATGAGCCCTGAAAGGTCAAAGTTCATCTTGTACCTACTTAGGGAATCATTGCACAATGCCTATCAAACTGAAATGCTAAATAAATTTGATGAATACATACAAGAACTCATAAACATTCTTATAGGAAACAGCATAGAGAAAAACGAAACAAAAATACTCACTGATTTTCAAATCCTTTCACCTGGCTTTCCATCATCTCTTTGCCAGCAAACACATGTGTCACTTTGAACAGGTGTGTGACATCTGAAGCTAAATGACTCATCCACCTGATGATCATACAAGGGACTCCCTTTTATCCACGGAGCACAGAGACTACAGACAAGGCCTGGAACTGTCAAATATACCATATGTATAAAGAGTAATTTACAAAGTGGATACAATAAGCCTACAACTCACAGAAAAAAGTAATGTATTGTAACAAAACTTACGTGAGTATGATCCCTTCTTCCTTCTATCTTATTCTATACATATCTACAGTCTCCAGCTGATTACAGATCAATGAACTGACAGAAAAGGAGCCGTAGATAAGGAAAAAGGGAGGTGGCTATGTGACCTCTGAATTGCAATTCTGTGGGATAAATGAAAGTATACTTTTGTTATTGTGTTACCTTGCTATTACAGACATTATGTTGCTTCCCTCCCTTCCTTCCTTCCTTCCTTCCTTCCTTCCTTCCTTCCTTTCTTTCTTTCTTTCTTTCTTTCTTTCTTTCTTTCTTTCTTTCTTTCTTTCTTCCTGAGACAGGGTTTCTCTGTATAGCCCTGGCTGTCCTGGAACTCACGCTTTAGACCAGGCTGGTCTCGAACTCAGAAATCCACATGCCTCTTGCCTCCCAAGTGCTGGAATTAAAGGCATGGGCCACTACTGCCTGGCTTTCTTTTCTTCTCTTTTTGAAACAATGTCTCACATAGTCTATTGTCCTAAGCAAGAAGGTATGCACCTGTCCTTGTCATAACAAAACTTTTATTTTAGCTTGGCAATGGTGGCACATGGGTTTAATCCCAGAGCTTGGAAGAGGCTGGTGGATCTCTATGACTTTGAGGCTACCCTGGTCTACAGAGCAAGTTCTAGGACAGCCAGGGCTATACAGAGAAACACTGTCTGCTCTTCCCCTCCCCCTCCCTCCGCCACATTATGTGTTATTATGCTGAGGCTCATGGCACAAGGTTCACAGTCTAACTTCCTAACTATGTCCTAAGCCTATCTCCCCAAGGCTGCTCACCCATGTGACCCATCTTAAACAAAGGTCAGGTCCAGCCTTTTACAGTAGTCTTTGGCTTGAGGGTTCCAATCCCAGAGAAGACTCTCCAGCTGAAAGGAAGGTCAAGGTGGTGCCTCTCCAGTGTCTTCAACAGTCCTCTAGATGTGAAGAGCAATGCATTGCTCTTGGTCTCTGGTTATATACTGTCAAGTGGATGTCATGGGGTTCTAGACCTGTGTCTGGTGCTCTTGAGTGAGTGATGTCACTGGGTTCTGGTTATCAGGTGCCGCCATAGGTGCCGCCAGGTTCCTGACCAAGCTATTTTTACGTGTCTAAAACATATTTTTACTATGGTATCATTGCCATGCTTCCAACTTACTATGTAGCTTAGGGTTGGTTACCTTAGCTGATACCACCTAAGGGTAGGCAGTGAAAACCTGACATTTAAAGGCTGGAGATGTGGCTCCACTGGTACTTGCTTATCGTGCATATAGCATGCATGTGCCATGTGTTCAAATCTGAGATGACATGTAACTAGATGCTGCGATTCAGTCCCATTTTCTCAGTATTGAGGCAGAGCTGCTGCAAGTTCAAGGGCAATCCAGGATGACCAGTAAACTCTAGAACAGCCTGGGCTACAGAGAGAGAGACTTTGGTGTCGGGGTGGGCTAGATCAGGCTATGACACTTGTTCTCTTCTGATTGCTATAAAGGTGAGTTATCATTGCTGTGCCTGACGACTGGAAATCTCACTCACTAAACTGCTCTGTGTTCACTATGTAAGCACAGAAACAGTATTTCATATGTGGTCTTGAGTCTTGAGGTCAAAGAAACATCTCCTTTTTTTGAGATAGGATCTCTGGTATTCCCTGCTGTGTAGCTGAAGGCGACCTTGAACTCTGAATAATTCTGCCACTGCTACTAAGAGCAGGTATTACAGAAGTGAATCACTGTGACACTAAATCTTTAATTCAGGGTTTCAAAGAGAATGAAATATTTTATAGAAAGATATGAAATCTGAGTTTGGTGGCCATGATGTTCCCAAAAGTAGGAGACTGAAGCAGGAGGACTGCCATGATTTCAAAGTCATAGTGAATTCCAGGCCTGCCTAGGGTATAGAGATAGACCCTGTCATATTCTCTCTCTCTCTCTGTGTGTGTGTGTGTGTGAATTTAACAATGTTGTAAACTGATCTGGGTAGGACAATTACCTAGCACACCCAAGGCCCTGGATTTAACTCCTAGCACACAACCAAAAAGTAGCAATAAAAGCTATAACAGCAGACTAATTATCAACAAACTAAATTGAGGAAAACAAATCAACAAGACAGTGCTGGCACCTGTCTATAAGCCTAGAACCCAGAAGGTGGAGGCCAAAAGGATCAGGAGTTCAAGGGCATTCTCAACCACACAATAAATTCTAGCTTCATTTTACACACACACACACACACACACACACGTGAACACACACAGACATATACACACAAGCACATGCACATGAAAATACACACACACTCACATATGTGTGAATACACATATACATACATATGCAGATGCACACACATGTGCACACACATACATACACATGCAGACACACACATGCAGATGCACACACACAGGAGTGCAGAGTGCACACACACATGCACACACACATGCTTACATACATGCAAGGACATTTACGCACACACGTGTTCACTCACATATGACGGATATTTCTGTCACATATATGGCAGAGAACTGCGTTTGCCTTTCTGAGTCTGGCTCATTTCACTTAACATAATAATCCTCGCTACCATCCATTTTCCTGCAAATGTCATCATTTAACCTTTTAAATGGCTAAATAAAATTCCTTTGTGGATGTGTGGCAAAAGCTCCATATCTTTCAGCATTTGTTGGCTCTTCCCTTCTCCTTTCTTCCTTAAATTACATTGAGTGTTGCCGGGCAGTGGTGGCGCACGCCTTTGATCCCAGCACTTGAGTTCCAGGACAGCCAGGGCTACACAGAGAAACCCTGTCTCGAAAAGACAAAAGACATTGAGTGGGGTGGGGGACGGGGTTGGGGGAGGTGTACTGTGGCATCTGTGTAGAGCTCAGATGACAACCATTAGAGTCATTTCTTTCCTTCACCCGGGAGTGTCCTGGGGATGCCCCTCAGGTCTTCAGGCTCGGCTATGGCGCCTGCTGAGTCATCTCCAGAGACAACACTTGTTTTCCTGATGACAGTCATTCTGATTGGGTGAGATGTAATCAGCTTTAATTTGTATTTCCCTTCTGGCTAAAGGTGCTAGATGCTGCATCTCTTCTGCTGAGAGTCCTCTGTTCAGTTCCTCGACCCATATATTTGTTAGGCGATTAGAGGTTATTTATTTATCTCTTTATATTTATTGTAATGTGCATACTTGCTTAGTTTTTGCAGTTCTTCATATGTCCTTCATATTATTCCCCTTTAGGCATGTGCAGGAAATACCATGTATCTATAGACTTTGACCCAAGGAACAGAATCTAATTTCTTTAAAAATCTCAGGCAAGCCGGGTGGTGGTGGCGGCGGTGCACGCCTTTAATCCCAGCACTTGGGAGGCAGAGGCAGGCAGATTTCTGAGTTCCAGGGCAGCCTGGTCTACAGAGTGAGTTCCAGGACAGCCAGGGCTACACAAAGAAACCCTGTCTCAAAAAACAAACAAAACAAAAAAATCTCAGGCAAATTAATTTGCTGTTTGGGTTGAAGGAGATTTTAAAACATGATCATTTTGTTTGTACAGGGGTTGAACCCAGCTCCTCACGTATACCAGGCAAACACTCTACCACTGAGCGAGCAGCCTGCCCAGAACTTGTTTTAATGCAGCGTATAACTACATTGCTTGGTATGGCTTTGGACTCTGTCGCTCAAAGATCAGGGGTTAAAGGTTAACTTCAGCTACAAAGCAAGTTTGAAGTCAGCCTCAGCTACAGGAGGAGACCCATTCCAAGATTAAAATTAAACTAAATTGAAATAAAATAATAAAATTCAAAACGCTGGGAAGAAAGCTCCGCTCAGAGCAGTCCAGAAACTGGTTGGCAGTGACAACCCTGATTTTAGTCCCCAGCACCCATGTGTGCACACATGGTGCACCCCCACACCCTAACACCTAGAAAAAAAAACCCACAAAAATTAATGCACCTCTCACTCTTTGTAAAATAAAGGTAAAATGAATTGTTGTTGTTGCTATTGGTTGAGATAAGGTCTTACTCTATAATCCAGGCTGGTTAGGAACTCATGGCAATCCTCCTGCTTCAGTTTCCCACTGGTTGGTATTATAGGCATAACACATCCCATCTGGCTGAGTTTCTCATTTGTTTTGGTTTTGTTTAAAAGTTTTTAAAGTTGGATGTGGTGGCAGTCACTATCACACGCAGCACGTGGGAGGTAAACATCGATAAATGGATCTATGTAAATCTGAGATCAGCACAGCCTACAAAGTGAGTTCCAGGCCAGTCAGGGCTGCAGAGAGAGATCCTGTCTCAAAAAATATTTTTTATATGTTTTTTTTTGTGTGCCTGCCTGTATGTGTTGTGTATATGTGTGTATGTGTGTGTGAGTGTACGTTGTATTTGTGTGTTATGTATGTTTGTGTGTTGTGTATATATGTGTCTATGTTGTGTATATGTGTGTGTTGTGTATACATGCGTATGTGTGAGTGTGTGTGTGTTTTGTGTTATATGTGTGTATGTGGGGTGCAGGGATTGTGAAAACTTATAGACAATATATAAGAGTTGGCTCTCTTTTTACCATCTGGGTCTTGGGATTTGAACTCCCGCTGACAGGGTTGCTGGCAGGCGCCTTGACTCACTGATCCATCTTGATAGCCCGTCGTCTTGTCATTTTCAGAAAGAATTTTGAATTTTGCTGGTCTTAAATTTTGCTGTTGTCTTCCTGCCTCTGGCCGGCCTCCTGAGTGCTGGGATTGTAAGTGTACACCATCATGCCCACCATGACTTATTCAAAATAAGGTACAGTGATTGTAGTTTCAACCACTTTTTATCTATTTTATCTCAAGAACACGAAGAGCGAGGCTGGGGAGAGTGCTCAGAGGTTAAGGGCACTGGCTTTCGTTCAATTCCCAGCAAGCACACCGGGGCTCACAACCCTCTGTAATGGAGTGATGGCTTCTTCTAGCACGCAGGTGTACACGCAAATAGAGCACTCACACATCTAAACAAACAAACAAGCAAGCAACAGGAGGAGCCTGAGATCCCCAAAAGGAGCCAACAGTGAGTGTTTAGATAGAAATGCTAGCTGGTCTGCTTTTACCATTAGACAGTGTACACATGTGTGATGAATACATTGTATCTCATAGGTACATGCATTACCCTACAAGTGTGAATGTGTGTGTATGTGTGTGAGTGTATGTGTTGTGCATATGTGTTCATGTGTGTGTTGTGTATATGTGTGTGTATGTATGTGTTGTGTATGTGTGTGTACGGTGTGTGTTGTATATATGTGTGTATGTGTATATATATGTGTGTGTGCTGTGTATATGTGTGCATTGTGTATGTGTTTGTTGTATGTATGTATATGTTGTGTATATGTGTGTGTTGTGTGTATGTGTGTGTTGTATATATGTGTGCTGTATATATGTGTGCGTTGTGTATGTGTGTGTATGATGTGTGGGGGGGTACATTTGAACTAGAGGGATGGCTCAGAAGTTGAGAGCCCACCCTGCTCTTGCAGAAGACCCAAGTTTAGCCCCCAGCACTCACGTGGAACTGTTTCAACTCCAGGGCAATGCTATGTTTATATGCACAAACCCATATGCAGACATGTAGCCATAAATAAGAAAATATTTAAGAATATAATTTATTAAAACAATAAAACACAACATTTGAAAAACTAGAAACTTTTCTTCTAGTTTATTCTTTGACGGTTTCTTTGAGGCGGTTACTCTTGTAGACCTTGAACTCTTGATCCTTCTGCCTCTATCTCTGGAGTTCTGGGATAACAGAGGAGTGTTGCCACAGCTGGTTTAAGCAGGGCTGGGGTTAAACCAGGGGCTTGGTGCCTGCTGGGCTAGTACTCTAGTGGATGCACCCAGCCCAGCCCTGAAGCCAAATTTTATCATCAGATGCTGAATCATTGCATCTGGTAGGTTTGAATATCTCCAGAGAGGACACTCTGAAGTGCTGTGCTCCACATCACGAAGCTAGACAATTGGGACCTTAAATTACAGGTGCAATTGGTAAACAAACAAACAAACAAACAAACAAACAAATCAGACATGCAGCTGGATATGGTGGTGCAGAACTTTAATCTTAGAGCTCGGGAGGCAGAGCCAAGCAGATCTCTGAGTTCGAAGCCAGTCTGGTCTACAAAATTCCAGGATAGCCAGGGTTGCTCATAGAAACCCTGTCTTGAACCCTCCCCCCATCCCACCCCACCCCACCCCTACCCCCCAAAAAAAGTCAAACATGCTCTGTCAGGCTGCCTCAGAGAATGGTATCTCCATTAGGCTTACCAGTCTTAAATTAATCCCTACTTAAATCATTCCTTGGGTGCTAGTTTGAGTCTTGGATCTTATCACCAAAGCTGCCCTCCAGGAGGACCTTGGAAGGGTCTTCTAACCCCCCCTCCCAGTTGGGACAATGAGTGGTAAGTTGCATTTCAATTCCAGGCTATGGGACTCTCCCTGCAGACTCTCAGAGATTTGTCATCTCTGCCTGCCAAGAAAGCAAGCTAGGTGTCTGCTTGTTTATTCTTTCCCTCTGTGAGGAAGAGAAACAACGCTCTTAAACACCGTTGCTGAGTTGGTACTGACAGAAAGAGCCAACGTGCACTTTACACAATCCAGTTTCTACTTGCATAATCTATGACAGGGAAGAGAGAGTGACATTTGCACCTAATCCTCCAAGGGGTCATGGCTGAGACAGCAAACAGCAGAGGGAACACACTGCAGCGTCCCATGGGTACACAGAGCACCTGAAAGGCATTTGACAGCTACTTAAGAGCTCTCTGCCCGCCCCCCAGCCATAAAATTACTTCTGTTGCTACTCCACAACTGTAATTTTGCTATTGTTATTCATCGTAATGTATATATCTGATATGTGACTCCTGTGGGAGTCGAGGCCCACAGGTTCATAACTGCTGCTCTACTGAGTAAAGAACTTTGCTGCCCAAGCCTGGTGAACTGAGTTGGATCCCTGGAACACACATAAAGATGGAAGGAGGGGACCCACCCTACAGAATTGTCCTCTGACCCCTCCCACCAACATCATGCTATGTACATGCACACACTCAATACGATAATAATCTGTATGTGTGTGTGTATACACACACACACAAACTCCATACATATTTGTATACGTATATATTTGTAAAGGGCCTTTTAGCTATATGATCCTCAAATAGAAACAATTACCAACATAAAAACCACTGTAAAGCAGGGGCTCTGGGCATAGGGTGCAGAGCTGCAAGGGAGATATGGGGTGAGGATAATTGGGGGAGGGGAGTTAGGGGCAGACGGTCACAGGGCTGTGACGCACAGGGGCGTGGCAACACGAAGGCTTGCTTACTTTAGCCTAGTGACAAGCTGCTCTGTTGGCATCCATCTCAGCACACAGGTGGCACTTCCTTGTTCCTTATTCAGATGAAGCCAGAGAAGCCAGAGACTGTGAAAGCTCGTGGGCAATGGAGGCACAGGCTCTAACTCTACGTCGCGGGTGCAGAGGGCGCCTAGGGGGAACAGCTGATGAGCAACCTCTTGTGTGCCATAGTCCAATAAAAGTTGAGAGATCTCCTTAGAGAAGCTTTACTTTGCAGTGTACGGTAACTAAGGTAACTAACAGAGACCCTCATCTCAACAGTGTGGGAAACTTGGAACACTCAGCCCTAAATGCTAAGTCTTTATTAAACCCCACCCCTCAAGGCTCAGAGGCCTATGCAGAGAAGGAGGTGCGAAGACTGTGAGGACCAGAGGACCTGGAAGACGCCGAGGAAACGAAGTCTTCCAGACACAACGGTCCGGATGCACACACGCTCACGCAGGACTAGGGCAGAGACCAGGGCAGCTTGCACAAGACCTGCTCAGGTTCAAGCCAGACACTCTCAGCTCAAAAAAGGGGAAATGAGACAAAGTCCCACCCAGAGCCAAGAAGCTATCTGCAGCTAATTGCTGCTGAGAGAGGGAAAATCGGTTTTCTTCAATAAAGTGACGCTGGGTGTATTCGTTACACCCCGGGTAGGCCCCACGCTCAGGGGTAGTTGGTCAACACGGAACAGACTCAATGTGCCCTATTTGCTTTTGGTTGGTTGTTTGTTTCATTTTTTTGTTTGTTTTTATTTTTCTTGGTGTGTATATGTGTTTTCTCCTCTTCTTCCTCCTCTTCTTTTTCATCTTCTTCCTCTTCTCCTCCTCTCTTCTTTTATGAAACAGGGTTTCTCTGTGTAGCCATGGCTGTCCTGGAACTCACTCTGTAGACCAGGCTGGCCTCAGACTCATCGAGATCCTCCTGCCTCTGCGCCCTGAGTGCTGGGATTAAAGGCATCGCCATTGCCCCAATGTCTTTTTTTTTTTTTTTTTTTTTTTCTTTTTAAGAGAGAGAGAATATAAAGTTACGTCAGCTGTGGGGAAGGTTTGTTTTGTTTTACTTCTGTCTGTCTGTATGTTTCTGCTTTGTTTTTGTTTTTTCTTTCTAAGAGAGAGAAAGACTATGAAGTTGGGTCACTGTTGGGTGGGGGTGAATCTGGGAGGAACTGGGGGAGGGGACAGAGTATAACCGGAATATACTGTATGAAAACATAAAAAAATAGGGTAGTGTAGTGCTGTATGTGTTGGGGGTCAGAGGCAGTCCACGCTTTCGAGTTCCCAGCCAGCCAGAGCTACACAGTGAGACCCCATCTTAAAAAATAAGATTATTCACCTTAAAAAAAATATATAGGCCAGGTGGTGGTGGTATACACCTTTAATCTCAGGAGGCAGAGGCAGGTGAATTTCTGTGAGTTTGAGGCTAGCCTGGTCTACAGAACAAGTTTTAGGTCAGCCAGGGCTACACAAAGAAACCTTGCCTCAAAAACAAAACATATATATATATATATATATATATATATATATATATATATATATATATATATATGAACTGGAGAGATTGCGCAGTGGTTAAGGGCATTGGCTGCTCTTTCAGAGGTCCTAAGTTCAATTCCTGGCATTCACATGTCAACTCACAACTGTCTAAAATAGGATCTGATGCCCTCTTCTGGTGTGCGAACATCAGTGCAGACAAAACACCCATCTACATAAATAAGCTGTAACAAATGACACTTGAAAGACAGAGAAATCTAACTTCTTTTAAAATATTTTTTCTATTTATTTTAGATATATGAATATGTGCCTACATGTGTGTATGCAGGTCAGAAGTGGGTGCTGGGTTCCCTGGAGCTGGAAATATGGATGGTTGTGAGTCACCTCTGGGTGCTGGGAACTGAACCTCATTCCTTGGCAGGAGCAGCACTGATATTCTGAGTGCTGAGGTTAACATTATGCCTGTGAACTTAACTTTCCTTTCCTTTCCTTTCCTTTCCTTTCCTTTCCTTTCCTTTCCTTTCCTTTCCTTTCCTTTCTCCTCCTCCTCCTCTTCTTCTTCCTCCTCCTCCTCCTCCTCCTCTTCTTCTTCTTCTCTTCTTTTCTTCTTTTTGTGGTTTTTCGAGACAAGGCTTCTCTGTGTAGCCCTGGCTGTCCTGGGACTCCTTCTGTAGACCAGGCTGGTCTCAAACTCACAGAGATCCACCTACCTCTGGCTCTGGAGTGCTTCCCAACTGAGGGAGTCAGTCTTTACCTTCCACCATGTGGGCCCAGGGATTAAAATCAAGTCATCAGGTTTGGTAGCTTGAGCCACCCATATCCCAGTATCAATTTCTTGGAAGTTTTTTGTTGTTGTTTTGTTTTGTTTTTTGAGGCAGGGTTTCTCTGTGTAGTCCTGGCTGTCCTGGAACTCACTCTGTAGACCAGGCTGGCCTCGAACTTCTTGGAAGTTTAAATTTAATTAATTTATTTATTGAGACAAAGTGTCACTATGTTGCTCTGAATGGTCTAGAAATTGCCATGTAGACCAGGCTATTCTCAGACTCACAGGGATCTGCATGCCTGTACCTCATGAGAACTGGGATTAAGGGCATGTACCGCCAAACTGGGCAACAGGATCTTGCTTATAGATGTTTTAAAAATCATGCATGGCTATTGTATTTTTCATAGTTTATTTGATTTTTTCTTTGTTTAACCCGTTAATGTAGTAGATTATGTAATAAACTTTCAAATACTGAATCTGCCTTGCATGCTTAAAGATGCAGTTACTCATGTATTTGTATGTCTTTTGTATGATACATATTATTGAGTTCTGTGTGTTAATACAATTTGTTGGATCATTTGATAATTGTTTTGGTAAGAATTTTCATGAGGATTCCTGGTTTCTGGTTTTCTTTTCTTTTTTCATTTTCTTTTTTGGTAGCAAAATAATGCTCACACCCTAAGATGAATTGAACGCTTTGCCAATTTTTAAAATGTGCTTATGTGTTTATTTATATACATTTTTGAGACATGGTCTTGCTGTTCTTCTCTTGCTGGCCTGGAAGACATATGAACCCCTAAACTCCCAGCAATCCTCCTGCCTCTGTCTCCACAGGAGCTGCCAGGCTCAGCTATGTTCATCCATGTTAAGCTCTCACTTGGGATGGAGAGTGACGGGTTACCTTTAGGCTGCTCTGAGACTCCGTATCTAAATCAGGATTTAGACAGAGTCTCTGCCTTCTCTCACAGCGTCCAAAGACACTACAGCAGGTGCCCTTTTACTACTGGGTCCTGGGAAAGATCCTGAGTCTCCTAGGCCTTCCCTGGACTTACCCAATTGAAGGAAGGAGGAAGGCTTTATTTCTGTCAGACAGTCTAAGTCTAGGACTTCCGGCTGTATCTGCTGACCCCGAGGAAGGGTCTTGTTACTGGCTAGCAGGGGAGAAAACATCAGGTCTTTATCTGACATCCTCCCCTCTCTGGCCTGTCTCCTCCACTGTAGAAGAGTGGCCTTGTCCTTCACTCTTGATGTGGTGCCAGCTTCCCTGTACTGCTTGGCATGAGTGAGGCAGCTGTTATCTGAATATCCTGTCTTACTGAGTTAGTTGCCTTTTCCTGCTTCTTTGGCAAGAGTCCGTAGGTTGTGCTGTGTTTGTGGGCTCTGTGGTTTCTGTCTCGACCCCCTTTTTTCCTGGGTGAAAAGACCCTGTGGACTCACGACCCCAGTCACCTTTGGGCCCAACATATCAACCAAAGTATATACATGGAGACAATTTCCTATGTATTTCTGGTGCCTGTGAAAGAGGAGGACATGAGATCCCATGGAACCAGTTGGTGGTTGTAAGTCACCATGTGTGTGCCAGGAACTGAACCTGGGTCCTCTGCAAGGGCAACAAGTGCTCTTAACTGCAGAGACATTTCCCTGCCCTTATGGTCTTTGAAACAAGGTCTTGTGCTGTAGCTCAGCATGATCTCCAACTCAAGGCAATACTCCTGCCTTAGCTTCTTGTGTCCTGAGGAGGGTTACAGGCATGAGTCAACATATCTCACCAAAGGTTTTTAGGAGTAATAGAGAAAAGTCTGTGGTGGTTTGAGTGAGAATGGTCTTCATAGGCTTATTCCACAGTTGGTAGAACTGTATGGTAAGGGCTGGGGAGTATGAGTATGGCCTTGTTGGAGGAGGGGTGTCACTGGGGGTGAGCTTTAAGGTGTCAAAAGACAACACCACCATTCTTCCATTCTCAGCTTTCTCTTTCTCTCTCTCTCTCTCTCTCTCTCTCTCTCTCTCTCTCTCTCTCTCTCCCTCTGTCTCTCTGCTTTCGTGCTTGTGGATAAGATCTCAGTCATTGCTCCAGCTCCCTGCTACCATGCTCACCGCCATGATGGTCATGAACTCACCCTCATAACTGCAAGCCCCAATAAATTCTTTCTTCTATAAGTTGCCTTGGTCATGGTGCTTTATCACGGCAGTAGAAAAGACAAAGTATACATTTATATATTCTTTTATTCTTTATATATATATATATTTATATACACATGTATATATAATTTTATGTATATTATATGTATGTACATATGTATGTGCACCACCTGTGGGACCCAGTAACATGGACTGGAGTTACAGAAAGTTGTGACCTGCCACATGGTTGCTGGGAAATGATCTTGGATCCTCTAGAAGACCAGTATGTAATCTTAAACACTGAGCCATCTCTCCAATCTTTTATTTATTTTTCGATAGTGTCTCATGTAGCTCAGGTTTGCACTGTAGCCTAGGCTGACTTTGAACATGAAGTGATCCTCCTGTCTCAGCCTCCTACATATTTCAGAAGTGGCAAATCTTTCTAAAGCTTATGGCATGTTTCCCAGTGACAGTCACTCCATGTGACAGAGAGAACCAGAAAAGCAGTATGTATGAGGTCCTTGAGTAGGAGATACAGACGAGATTCAGGCAGCCAGGTGTTGAGTCTGAGGAGCACGTCTTCTGCTGACCAGAGGGAAGCTTGGGCGACCATATTGTGCAGAGTGGTCTGAGCAGGTGAGGGAAATTCCTCTTCCCTGGAACAGTGTTGCTCTCCAGAAGTGTCTGAGGTGAGGGGTTGTTGTGTGTTGGTGCCTTCCAGAGTGGAAGTCACCCAACACAGACATGCTGTGGGCCTGGTGCAAATCCCATGCACAGCCTCTTTCTAGGAAGATGTCTATTCACCCAAGGAAGAGAGCCCGAGTACAGATACCACTGAAGTCCAGCCATTTTGAACATTAGTGGGATACCAATAAATCTGCAGCTCAACATGAGGCTTCTGGTCATCATGTATGGCTCTCTTTTGGAGGTGACCTTGGCTACTCTGTCCAAGAAGCAGGTTGGTGGCTCCTACCCCGGGTCACCTTCTTCTTCCACAGGAGATGTCGAGGGAAGTGCCTCTACCTCTCTGTCTTTTATTCCCTTTACTCCTTTGGTGAACTGCTGGTTCGGTTGTCAGACCTTCTGAAGACTCACAGGCACAGATGTTGGTTCTCTATCAGCATTTCCCCAGGAACTCCAGATCAACACAATCTCTCTGCATTTGGGTGACTAAGACACAAGTCTGTTCCTCTTCTCCTCATCTCAAGTCCTTCAACACCTTACCAAGTCATTCATGTCATAGTCCAGATCATTCCAATCTGTCAGAGCTTCTCCTGCTTCTTAAAGATCCCATCCCACCTTGTAACTCAGCAAAGTCACAAGGTTTTCTGTTGAATCAGTCCCTTTTTTTGTTGTTGTTGTTTTTGTTTTGTTTTGGAGACAGGGTTTCTCTGTGTAGCCCTGGCTGTCCTGGAACTCACTCTGTAGACCAGGCTGGCCTCGAACTCAGAAATCTGCCTGTCTCTGCCTCCCAAGTGCTGGGATTAAAGGCATGTGCCACCACTGCCCAGTGAATCAGTCCTTTTTTTGAAAACTCCTCTGGGACCATACTTCTGTCTGGCCCTGTTTGACCTGGTTCTTATTTCTAGTTCCCTCAAGAGCACATGACCCTCCCTCTCTCAAGAGCACCTGGTTCTTTATTCCTGGCAATTTATGGGAACTTCAGATGGAGATAAGCAAGTGTCCAAGTGGCTCTGATGATAAGCAGGTCTGTCAGGGACTGATTCCTTTTACTCAGATTACAGAGCCTTTGTCCTAAGGAGGGATGGGTCGTTACACATAACCCAGCTTTTCTACCTCCACAGCAGTCAGACCAACTCCACCCACTGCCATGTCCCAGAGCCTCACAAGCCGCTCTGCATAACTTCTTCATTGCTTATCAGGAGTTCAAGTGATGAGTATTTCCTGATCACTTTCTTGTACTGACCTTATACTGGACCATGGTTAATGCCCCTATGTACATGTTAGATTACAGGTTTTCCCTTTTTTAACTTTAGAGGTCAGACTGGAAGACTTTCTTTCATCACTTTTCCCACGCCCTCCCATATATCTCATTTATTTGCCAGATCAGATGCTAAGATGGAGGACGCCTCTCTTCTCTTCTCCTTCATCCAAACAGCTCCTGCTTGGCTGCCATCTTGGCCTCAGATTCATTTCCACACACACAGAGCAGTGACCTGGGGATTTTTGATCCCTATGCTTGCTGAGTGTTTGGATTGTGGGCATGCAATGTCAGGTCCAGCTGTGAATCTTTTTGGAAAGATGGGGGTGAGGCTGGAAAGATGGTTCAGTGGGGGAAAAAAAAGGTAGTATTTCATTCTCTTCCAGAGGACCTGGGTATTGATCCAGTACCCATGTGACCAGTCAGAACCATTTGTAACTTCAGTTCCAGAGGATTCAAAGCTCTCCTGTGGCCTCTTCAGGCAGTACATTCATGTGGTGCACAGACAGACATGCAGGCAAATATGCACCCCTCTCTGTCTCTCTGTCTCTGTCTTTCTCATTGTGCATATGTGTGTATATGTGTGTATATGTGCACATGTCCATGAAAATGAGCCACAGCTTGTTTGTAGAGAAAAACTTGCAGAATTGGCTCTTTCCGTATGTTGAACTCGGGTTGTCATGCTTGGCGGCAAGCACTTTTACCCACTGAACCATCTTGGCATAATAACATCAAACTAGTAGCAACCACACTGGACAGCTCTAGCTCTAAACGGGAGGAGAAAGCTGACTCACCAGCAGAGAGTATAGCTGAGACCCGAGGGTGGAGAAAAGTCGGAGGTTTCACAGGAGGACAAAAGGATATTAAGAAAGAAGATGGAGCCACGACTAGCCAGCATACCCTGGGATTTTAGCTACAGAAAAATTGTCTCATGGGAATGCTGCAGTTGGCAGTGGTGATGGCAAACACCTATGAGTCTGATATCTGGGAGGCAAAGGTAGGAGAATCCTGAACCTCCTGCTGCCTCAGATTACCTGATAACAGTGACTCTCGAGAGCCAGGCCATGACTAGTTAGTGTGAAGAGCTTGTGAACTTAGCACTCAGGACAGAGAGGCAGGAGGATAAGAAAGTTAAGGTCTTTTCCAGCAACACAGAGAGTTATTTCATTGCTACTTCATAACTGTAACTTTGCTACTGTTATGAATCACAATGTAAATATCTGATATGGGACTCCTCTGAAGGTGAAAGAGATTTGACCCCCCCCAATGGGTCTCGACCCACAGGTTGAGAAACACTGCTCTAGACCTTTCTCTTTCCCTGCCTCTCATCCCTCTGTTCCCGCCCCTCAACTCTCCTGCTCTCAGCGTCCTCTGCCTATGTGAATCAAAGTAACAGACAGATAATCAGTAGTCCCTGAAGTCAGGCCTGCTCTTTGTCCCAACCAAACTCAGCATAGGGCATTAGGGCATGAGCCTTCCTGCGTGTCTATAAAACGTGAGCAGAACCTGACAATGTGGCTCACGCCTTTAATGCCAGCACCACACAGGCAGAGGCAGGAAGCTTTCTTTGAGTTTTAGGCCAATTTTATCTATAGAGTGAGTTCCAGGCCAACCAGAGCTATGTAGTGAGATCTTGCCTCAAAACACATCTATGGCTCCCCATGCATAAATACACCACAAATGTGCACACGCGAGTATACACACATACCTCACACATACTCCATACACACGATCCTTGTTTCCACTAAAAAGGATACAGTCTATAGTCTCAGTCTCTCTCTCTCCTTCAGACAGTCTCTTACTGTGTAGCTCTGGATGGCCTAGAACTTGCTATGTAGACCAGGTTGGCCTAGAATTCATACATCTGCCTGTCTCTGCCTCCCAAGTGCCGAGGTTAAAGGTGTGACTCCACTGTGACCTAAAGTTAATTATTTCAGCACTTTTTAAAAGCTTCTATAATGGACACATTATTAGTCCTTAAAAACAAAGGAAAGGCTGGGAACGTAGCTCAGTTAGAACACCCATGCCCGGCATGTATGGCACTCTGGATTCAGTCTCCTACAACACAGACAACTAGGTTTGATGGTACATGTGTGTAATCTGAGCTATGGGCAGCTGGGATCAGGAGGATCAGAAGTTCAAAGCCATCCTGGGCTAAGAAAGTGAGTTTGAAGTCACTTTAGGCTATGAGACTCTGTCTCAAAACATAAAAACTAAAATAAAAAAAAATTAAAAAGAAAGAAAAAGGAAAGAGGGAAGGAGAGGGAATCGGAGTGAGTCCAGGAAATGCTTGTCATCTCAGCATCAGCCAGGCTGAGACAGAAAGATTGCAAGTTCTAGGCCAGTCTGGACTACACAGCAAGATCTTGTCTCAACCAGAACAAAACAAGCTGAAATCCCAGCGGTAGGAAGCCATTCCTCCTGTCTCTCCAGGAAGTGATTGCTTTTCACAGATGCCGTGAATAGCAGACATCTGTAATGCCCAGAGAACTTGAAAAAAACTAAAAGGGGAGACCACACTCCCCATGTCCACAGACACTGGGGTCTAGGCAGCACGGCCCAGAATAGACTCATGAGACTCGTTCCTTTCCCGGCTCCCAGATGACACAGTGTGTTGGAAGAATTGGGGCCATAGCAGTTCCCTGAGTGGGCTGCTCTTTCCATCTCTACTGACTGGAAGGGGGCAAGGGAAAGGGGTGTGGGCGCATTTATTTGCCTTGCGAACACTAGACTGCAGGCCTGTTTGTTGAGTCTGCTGTTGGCTTTCATTGCTCAGTCTAGTCAAGAGTTGTTTTGGACCAAAAGGGGATGTGGGGGTAGGGCTGGGGTGGGGTAAGACATCTGCAGTGCCCAACAACCCAACAACCCAACAACGGTTACCAAGGCCTCCCCTGGCTCTGCCCCTACCTGTAGAATGGTAAACAAAGCCCCTGGGAGAACTCGGGCAAACTGAACACCTTGGTCAAACACGAAGCCAACCACCGCCAGGTGTGCTCCTTGAGCGACTCTCCATCAGCATGCTGTCATGCAGAAAATGTTTATCTAATTTGTCAAGATAATCTTTCCTCAAATAAGCCTCGGGCCTGCTCCTTGGAACAGCCTGAATTTAGTCCGTAGAATGTAACTCTATTTTTTTTCTCTCATTTTCCCTTTAATCACTGTGTCAACTTTTCCTGGCTTTAAGCAAACTGAAAGTAATTATATCATTCTTAAGTGAGTAATCTTTTGACTGAGTTAGCCGATTCGTGAGTTACTCTAAAATTCTTCTAAACTGGGCAGTCCTTTTCCAAACACATTTTCTCAGATGTTTTGCAAAGTTCGGCTCATCAGTGACCCACAGATGTGTTTACTCTGTCACGTTCGGTGGGACACGCCATGGCTATATTAGGACATTTGAAAAGGAGTGTGGAAACGTGAGAAGGGGGAAGGTAACTTCGCCTGCTAATTTAGGTATTTCTTGGAAATATTACAGTCTTGGTAAATAACTCAAGCTTCAGGTATCAAGAAAGCCTGATTCATATTTTGAATCATGGTGCGTTACCGAAGGATGGCTTGTCAGACTAAAGCAGTCGCCTCTTCCTTTTCATTGTGTAGTTCCCTCACCACTGTGTGTCATACTGTTTTAAGATCAGAAATGCTAAAGGTTCAGTCATGCTTCGTGGTTCTACTTATGACATTCTCCCGCGGAACTCATGGTCTGTTTAAAAATAGAAAATGCAGCCATCTGGCTATTTGATGGGAATTCTATTTTTGTTTCTCTTTGCGTTCGCAAAGTGTGTTGGGTCTGAAATTTTCCGTGTTCTGCCCTATATGTAATTGTGTGTATATACACACATACTTTCTCATTTAAATCTCCATACACTTTCTCATCTAAATCTTGCCGTTATCAGTCTGGGTTGTTTGTGGTCCATGGTGGTGCTTGGTGGGGATGTCAACCTTGCTTAATTCATGCACTAGTCACGTTTGCACTGAATTCCTACTCTAAAATTTGTTATCCAAAGTCCCTGCAATGCCAGATCCACGGCATGGCTCATGACTTGTAGCATCCATGTGTACTCAGGGTTTTCATTGAGAGAAATTCACCCCTTGCCCTTCCTCTGATGGAAGAGACAGAGTGATGCACAGGGTCAGAGGCAACTTGAAAGCCCTTACATATCACTTTCATTTTGCATGCAACAGCAAGACTTGTCTGGTTCCTGTGGCTGACCAGCAGCTTCTCAGGGATATCCTCGGTTAATAAGTGCTCATCTAACATGCACAAAGCCCTGAGTTC
Organism: Arvicanthis niloticus; assembly: GCF_011762505.2. Lineage (NCBI taxonomy): Eukaryota > Metazoa > Chordata > Mammalia > Rodentia > Muridae > Arvicanthis > Arvicanthis niloticus. Next base: position 20,096,686 of record NC_047661.1, read on the forward strand.
CATCCTCTGAACTACAAAGATGGGGTAGGTATGGTGCTATACACCTACGATCCCATCACTTGCTAGACACATGGGTCCCAGGGAAGTATGTAAAATGATATAGTCACCAACAGAGACCTTCAGGAAATTATAGAAAGTTTTTTTTTTTTTTTTTTTTTTTTTTATTTCTTGAGACATGGTCTTATATGGCCCAGAGAGGCCTTGATAATTTGGTTTAGGGTGGATGTGTACTCCTGATTCTCTTCCTCCATTCTTGGCAGTCACACATGTGTTCAACACACTTGGGTGTTATTGGACGCTGAGGATTAAGGCCAGGGCTTCCTTCATGCTAGGCAACCATTTTGCCAATAGAGCCATCATATCTCTAACACTTCTCTTTCTATAGCCCTGGCAGGCTTTGAACTTCTAATTCTCTACCCTCTATGGCTCAAGTGCTGGGATTAATGGTAAGAGGTGCTGTGATCAGCCAGAGTTGCACATCAAAATGATAAAACGTTGTATACATGTATTTGAAAGCCCAGATGTATAGCATTGACAACAGCTAAGGCTGGCAGAGATGAGGGCATATGTCAGAAAGCCAACAAGTACCTCCTCCCACACATACTCATGGGACAAAAGAAGCATGTATTTTCTACCAATAGAGTTCCACTTGAAAGGGTTACATGTAGATGGCTGCAAGCATACGACATTCTTAGCAAGTAAAGACATTGAGCAGATGCCAAGGCATGCTAGAGGAGACAAGGATAGACGGTAGAACATGGGCTATCCCGTACCGTATGTATCGCCACCCTGGGTGATGCTATCACTTTGGGCACATGCCATTGCACATATGTCCAATCCCAGAGAACAAGTTCAGGAGAGGCCCTCAGTGAAAGCTCTTGTCAGGTGGTATCAGTGTGTTGAGATGGGCCATCACAGACAGAAGAAGAAAAGGAAAGACACATTCCTCAGTTATAACAGCTGGGAAGACAAGGAGCAGAGGTGCTTGGGAAATCCCTGTACTTTCCACTGAGTCTTTATGTGAAAAAGAAGTGGAGAGATGACTAATTGGTTATGAACACTGTTTGCTCTTCAGAGGATGCAAGTTTGATTCCCAGAACCTGCATGGCAGCTTAAAACCTTCTGTAAGTCCAGTACCAGGGTATCTGTCATCCCTTTTGCCTCCCTCAGGCACGTCATGCACATGGCGTACAGACTTACACGCAGGCAAAAAAAAAATCCATACACATAAAATTAAAATAAAATAGTCTTATGTAAGCGCTTTTTCTTTGTTTTTGTTTCTTAAAAGCAGAAGTGGGGTTTTATTATATTTTTTCATATGGACTTTAAGCATGAAGATTAAGAGAAAAAAAAGGTGATTAGAAAGGATATCCCCTCCCCCACCACACATGCAGTTTGGGTGTGGGCTCCTCAAAAAGAAGTCACTTTTTGCATTTTATTTAATTTTTAACATTAGTTAATTAATAATTAATTGTGAGGCAGAACTTCATTGTGCAGTAGACCAGGGTGGACTCAAACTGAAAGAGATCTACCCACCTCTTTCTCTTGACAGTTGGCATTAAAAGTGTGTGCCTTCACACCTGGCTCTTGTGTTTTATTTCTAATGTGTGTATAGCAGGTGGGGGTGGTGAGGAAGGGGCAGGTAATGTCTTCTCTGCAGCCCATGTTGGCCTAGAACTCATGGCAATTCTTCTGCCTCAGCCTTCAAAGTGTTTATATTATAGGTATGAGTCACCAAAACTGAATTTTCTTTCTTTCTTCCCTACTTCCTCCCCCTGCATGTCCCCCTGCCTCCCACCCCCTTGCACCCCCCCACCCCCTCCCCCGCCCTTTCCCTCTTTCTTTCTGGCAGCCTCTTGCTATGTAGCTCTGGCTGGTATTCACTTTGTAGCCTAGGCTAGTCTTAAACTCATGGTAATCCTCCTGCTTCAGCCTCCTCCGTACTGTTACAAAAGAAGAATGCTAGACAGTCTGCAGAGGAGAGAACTGGTGCTGTCCAACTTCAAGGTTGCTGAGGACAAGGCTTGTGTGTGAAGAGGAAATAGTCTTTATTCATCCCACAGAACACTGGCATCGGACGTGCATCGCAAGCCTGCAGGCCCTGGTTTGAGAACCCCTACTTTGCAATTAACACTAACTCAGAGTTCAAACTGTTTTGGAGCAAAGCAAAGGGTGGCAGGGCCACAGTGATGCTTTGGGGTGACAGTGGGACCATGGTGGAAATATCCCACTCACAAAATTGGCTGCAGCCCATGCCAAGCTGTGTGGGAAGTGGTGTGTCAGCTAGGGTCACCACTTGGGCTGAGCTGTCCCTAACCCTTAGCTTGTAATCATTTGTTGCTAACAACTAACCCATCATGTACTGTGGCTGGCCGCCTTCCTGGTGCTTTGTGGAGCACTTTGCATATTTATTCACTAAACGCTCAGTGGACAAGGGTAGTACTGCAGTCCTTCACAGAGGAGCTCAGGAGGTCGATGTCCGCCAAGGTTACTCTTACTCCACTCTATCAGAGATGGTGGAATGTTTCTTAAGGGACTAAATTAGTCATTGCTAGGGAGGGAAGGGGACTCCGTGTGTGCGCAGATGGAAGTGTGGATGTGCTTGCATGTGTGTTTTCGGGAATGTGTGTGGTGTGTGTGCATATGTGCACATGTGTAGAATGAAGAAAACATGCAGATAAGCAGGTCCAGGCATTTCCCATTTCCAACTCTGGGGCACCCAGAGTGGTGGAAGTGGCTAGCAGGTAGGTCCTTGAAGGCTGAGGAAGGAGAAGCCACCCACTGAGGGAAGGTGTTTAGAGAGGAGATTTGGCAGCTGAGATCAAAGAGAAGTGGGCTATCTCCGGGGCTCCTCCTGGGGGAGCAGTAAGAGCTGCTCTCATTCCACTCCCATGCCTGACCCGGTGCACACAGACCTGACACAGGGTGTGCTGCTCAGGGGCTGGAGGGCAGAGACAAGCAAAGGCAGTACCAGGCTTGCTGCTGCCCCAGGCACCTGGTGACACCACAGCCACACTGACTGGGCTCTGGAGGCTTCTGGAGGCTGCCTAGAGGCATCTGGAAACTTCCCTTTGATGCTCAGAGCTGCTTCTGGCCTGGTTTACATGACACCCCCACCCCACCCCCCAGTACTTCCGAGTGGCAGTTCCAGTCATCCAGGAGGATAAACGCATCTCCTCCAATGGTGCATCCACACCTTTGATTCTGAGAACTTCAAACGTGTTAGAGCTATGCTAGCTCTTAGCTTTCCAAGCAAAGGTCTATATGGATCAATGTCTCCAGACTAGGTCTCTGCTTAACTTCTGCTCCTTCGTGAAGGAGTTCTACTAGCCCATCATGATTCTGTATAAATTACTTTCGAGTTGGTCCATTATACATATGTATATGTATATGGGGTAGTTTATCTGAAGTCACGTGGATAGGAAAACAAGCAACCAGAGTGAGAGCTCCTAGGCCTTGTCTAGTGCTGACCAGTTCTAGCCTCCCTAAGGTTTTTGTTTTTTTTTTTTTTTTTTTTTTGGTTTTTCGAGACAGGGTTTCTCTGTGTAGTCCTGGCTGTCCTGGAACTCACTATGTAGACCAGGCTGGCCTCGAACTCAGAAATCCGCCTGCCTCTGCCTCCCAAGTGCTGGGATTAAAGGCGTGCGCCACCACCGCCCGGCCCTCCCTAAGTTTTTTATGGACCTGGTGAAATGGGTCCGCTTAGCACAGGAGGTGCAAGTGTATCCACCTAAGGGTAAAGGTAGAAAGAAAGGACAGACCCCATACAGGCGCCATGTCATATGTGCACCCAATAAACAAGATTAAAATTTCAACCTAAACGTCATTTATGGGTATTTTGTTTGTCTTTGTTTTTGAGACCGGTTGTATTTCAGGCAGATTTCAAACTCTGTAAGAATAACTTTGAACTTCTGACCTTCCTGACTCTATCTCCTTTATGCTGAGATTATAGATGTCTGACACCAAGCCTGCTTCCTGCTGGGGATGAAACCCAGGGATTCATGCATGCTAGGCAGTCTACACATAGCCTCAACCTTTATTATAAACTCTCAAAGGGCATCTTATCAAACATGGTGGTTGGTAAGCTTTTAGGCCCAGTACATGGGGCGCCGAGGCAGGAAGATCTCTGTGAGTCGGAGACCAGGTAAAGCTAAATGACAAGACTCTGTCTCAAACACTACCCCCCTCCCCAACCCCCCCCTCCAAAAAAAGAAGAGCTCTCTGGAACTTTCTCTAGAAGCGCTGTCACAGGTAGCCTACTCCAAGAACAGAAGCGTCTCTGTGGGAATGGAGAAGACATTTGGTCAAAATGTTTAGGGATGGTGGTAGGCCTCCTTAGAGGAAACAAAAACACCTGGTTTTATTGCACCTGAGGGGGATATCCTGTTTGTTTATAGGCTCCTTCCAGAGACAACGGCTAATGCATCCTGAAAGAAAGGGGAAAACTGTGGAGTTTGAAGATTATCGAGCTGAGATTAGCTTTATGTGATCTGCCAACGTTTTCACTTATTTCTAAATCATAGATGGCCAAGTCTGTTGAGCAATCGGGGGAAAATCACACGCAAACACAGTCTAAGTACTGATAAGAATCCTGAAGGCAAACATCGAATTCCTGCTAATGGCTAAGTCACCAAGGTGAGATCCAGTCTAAACACACACCCTGTCGAAGCAGGGTTGCCTCAGCTCGAGTTACACAGGCTCGGGGAAACTTCTCCTTCATGCTTGTCAAGTGAAATTAATTGTGTATCCCCCATCAATCACTCCTGCTAGCCACATTCTCATAGAATATTAAGGAACACTCAACTTGTCTGCTGTGTTCCACCCCACAATCTCCCCAGCAAGATGGATTTTGGGGTTGCCAATGGCTAAAAGTTCCTGTGATTTCTAAGGGACTCTCAGCTATCACTTTTCACTGATAACCCGGAAAACTTACGTTTTTCAAATCTGACACTTGGTGTATGCTTCAGCTTACTAACAAATATTTGACTCTGTGGAGTGTCCTAAAGACTGGACAGCAAAACTGAGTCTTGCAGGGTTGTACTGCTAAATATTTTCATGGAATAATTCCAATAACTCGAGAATCCAGCTAAAAATAGAGAATATAATTGAAAATCAACCCAGACCTTCATCGACTCACCAAATCATTTAGAATTTTAATGGATTTCCTTCTATATAATTTTATTTTTTTCTGTTTTAAATTTCTTTTTAAATTTTTCTTGTTTAATCTTTTTAAATTTAATTTTAAAAAATTTTAACATAAATAACTAATTGATGTTAGTTATATGTAAAATACGGGTTTCCCTGCGACATTTTTAGGCATTTATGTAAAGCACTGTGATCAGATTAAGCCCCCATTATTTTCTCTTATTCTCTCATTCTCTACAAGTTGTCATTTTTAACCCCAGGCTGACCTCAAGCTGGAGACAATCCTCCTGCCTCAGCTTCTTGATTTCTGGGATTTCAGGCTTGAGACACCACACCCAACTCTTGTTCTTCTGCCCTCAATTACATCAGCTCTGCATCTTCCTGTACCAGTCTTTTGTTAGGCAGGGCTTCCTGCTGCCTCTGAGTGGAGGGTTGCTGGGATTCAATCCACACCATTATATACATACCTGCACATATGTCTGCACCGTCGGAGCACCTGCTGTAGGCAGAAGCCAGAAGAGGACATCTGCCTCCCCCCCCACCCCCCCCCAGTTACAGTCAGCTCTGAACCCTCATGTTGGTGCTGAGAAGCAATCCCAGGTCCCCTGGAAAAGCAGTAAGTGTTCTAACCACTGAACTACTGCTCCAGCACGATGACTGATTCTTTCCCTGACCCAACGGTTCCTAAGAAGTGGCCAGCGTCGATTACCTGGGGGACTTTGCACATTTGACTGAAGTGTGTGAGTCACTAGCTTTGGGCTGTCTTTCAATCAGAAAAGTTTCCTGCAATCACCCCATACTTCCTTTCAGTGTAAAAGAGGGAGGTTTGAGATGGAATTTTGTATAGCCCAGGGTAACTTCATACCTGAAGCAATTCCTTTCCCTCAGACTCCTCGGTACTGTGATTATAATTGTGAGTCACTGTAACTGCACCAGAGCAGAGCCTTTCGCAATAGCAATAAATGAACAATCCTATCTATATATAGGTAAATAACAACTCAAGGGAAGCAACCAACGATGTCTGTGCATTTGATTAAGAAGCTAAGTCTAAGGCTAGGTGTGATGTGCATGCCTTTAGTTCCAGCATGCACTCAGGAGGCGGAGGCAAGCAGATCTCTGGAAGTTGGAGGACAGCCTGATTTACAGAAAGATTTCTTTTTAAATAAAAAAAATTTTTTTTTTTTTTTTGGAGAGAATCTCACTGTGTAGCTCTGTGGCTATCCCGGAACTCACAATGTAGGCCAGGCCTGCCTCTGCCACTGGAATGCTGGGATTAAAGTTATGTGTCACTATTCCTGACACAAGGGGACTTCTAAGCCAGTGGAGAACTATATATCAAGGTCCTTCCCCCTTCCCCTCCCCACCCCCCCAAAAAAATCAGTCTGTGGCAGAGATATCTCTGCAGTAAAGTTGCTTGCAGACGTGAGGTCAGTCCTGGGAATCCACATGGTGGAGGGAGAGAACTAATTCCTACAAGTTGTCTTCTCACACATGGGCTGTGGCCCACAACCCACCTCCACAACCGTAAAAAATACGGTTTGTATGCAATAGAATACTCCAGGATATTAAAACGAGTGAGCCAGGTGTGGTGGGCCATGCCTAATAATCTTGGCGGGAGGTAAAGGAAGGAGGATCCAGGCCATCCTGGGATGCAGTCTTATCCAGAAACAGCAATGGCAGGTGGAATGTCTGTTCCTGCTAGGGCCTCTACTCTTTTAGCAATATAGTAAATATAACTTTTCGTGTGTGCCAGGATTTCACTGTGTTACCACGCTGACCTCCACCTTCCAGAGATGCAGCTCTCTGCCTCAGCCTCTGGAATGCTGGGTTTAAAGGCCCGTGCCACCATACCCAGCCTGCTTTATTTCTTCAAGGCAACAACCCAAAGCCAAGCAAATGGTGAACCGTATCTCAGGAGAAAGTGTAGAGTACATATACCATCTACTTGTTTATGTGAGCATGAAAGTTATCTATGCAAAACGTAGTCACAAGTCATAAGGAAGCCTTTATCCAGGGGTGTGAAGTTAGTCCCAAGTCCCTGGAGCCACAGAACCACAAAGATAACTGTTATCTTTAGAGGGTGCACTTAGGAGAAATTAGTTATTCCTATTACCTACATTTTTTTTTCTCTTTTGAATGCAAGTGCTCCTTAAACTTGTAGTCCAAGATGACCTTGAAATGACCCTCTTGCCCCCCTACCCACCCCCAATCACTGTGATTTTGAGGCCAGCCTGGACTACATTGTTTCAAAACAAACAAACAAACAAACAAAGAGCTTTCCTGGTGCCTGCCTGCAGGTGAGGTGTCAGGTGAGGTGTCAGCCTCGGGCAGGCTGGATGACTGGGTGCAAATCATTCTGGGGCTGGCCCCTGGACCTGCTGGGGAGAGCAGAACCATTCTAAGGCAATCCAATGGAAATACTTTTAACTAGAGTTTTCTAGTTCCTGGGGGGGGGGGGGGAAATCAGTGTGAAAGAGAATGCAGATTTCCATCAGAGAAGCAATAAAAGTCGTGATCACCTCCAATTAGTATTCATTTACCCCGGGAAAGAGGGCTGTGGCCTGGGGCTGCCTCAGGGTGTAGGGTGGGCCCTCTGGCAGGTTCCTCAATTTGCTTATCTGTTTGTTTCTGAGGGGTGACCTTCAGTTGCCAGCTTCTGCCGGTTCTTTTGTTGTTGTTGTTGTTGTTTTGTTTTTGTGGTTGGTATGTATGTATGTATGTATACATATGTGAAGGGGGGGGCACAGATCCTGGAACCTCTCATTTGCTAGGCAATTGCTCCTCCACCTATATCTCCAGCTCTTTTTATCTTCTGAAAGAGGGTCTCAGTAAGTTTGGGGGGGGGGTAACTTTGAACCCATATAGCCCAGGTAGGCCTTAAACTCACCACGTAACTGCCTCAGCTTCTTGAGTAATTGGGATGGCAGGAGGTACAACTAGACTATCTCTCATTTTATGCTTTTTTTTTGGGGGGGGGACATTGGCATAGAGAAGGCTTTTTCCCCCCTTTTGAGCTAGCCTGGAGTCCATGGCAATCCCTCTGCCTCTGCTTCCAGGCCAGTGTCATCATCATGATTTTGAGTTTAAACGTACATGTTTTGTCTTCCTCTATAAATCATCTGCTTGCCAAAGGCAGCCGGGTAATTTCCTTGTGTGCAGCTATAAGGTCACCTGGTGCCTGGGGAGGTGTCACGTTCCTGCCCGGGTCCAGTTCAGATTCTCTGCCTCTCACAAGGTCGTGAGCTCAGAACTCTCCTGCAAAGGTTTGCCTCATCTCCAGGCCTGTCTCCACCAACGAAAACCTGGGTTCGGACCTCATCCTAGCCGGGACTTCAGCAAGGAAGTCTGACCTTGAGTAAGTTATTTTCCCAGAAGGAGGCAATCAAATGACACCTGCCTCTGGGCTGTTACCCAGGAAGTTGTTTAGCATAGTCCGGGGACACAGCTAAGGGCAAGTATTGTCATTGTTATTTATCTAGCTTCATTATGCTAATTATCCGCCTCACACCAGGGTTTCGCCACCCAGAAAGTCAGAGGGCTGAATTTTGGAGGAAAAGGTCTTCGTGAAGGACACTTTAATACAGACAGACTTAGATTTTTGTTTTTCGGTTGTTTTAACTCAGAGTTTCTCTGTGTAGTCAGTCATAGCTGTCCTAGAAGTCGTTCTATAGACCAGGCTGGGCTGCAACTCAGAAATCTGCCTGCCTCTGCCTCCCAAGTGCTGGGATCAGAGGCTGCACATCGCCACTGGGCTAAAGGTGAATTTTTTTAAGTGGAGGGGAAGATTTTTTTCAAGACCTGCCTGTCCAAAACTCACTTTGTAAACCAGGCTGACTTCAAACTCAGAGATCTGCCTGCTTCTGCCGCCTAAGTGCCAGGGTTCAAAGTGTGTACCACCATGCCTGTCTCTTAGACATTTTAGTGCATATACATATATATTCAAAATTTTAATCCTTTAAAATTACTTCTGTGTGTGTGTGTGGCCATGTGTGTGCCAGGACACTTGAGATCTGAGAACAAACTTGCTGGACTCCTTGCCACCACCACCTGGTTTCTGGTGATGGAATTCTGGTCATCCGTCTCCTGGGCAGGCATGCTTAACCATGGGCATGCTTTGCCAGCCTTCTAGCTAAAGATGTTACTTAAGGCTATGGATACATTTTGTTTATTTATTTATTTAGTCACAGTTCTCTCTGTAGCTCAGGCTATTCTAGAACTCACCTGGCTGGTCCCAAACTCAAAACAATCTGCCTCCAGTGTGGGGGATTACAGGTTTGAGCCACAGTACCTGGCTAGGGAATGATACATTGAACTAAGATCATTTAGGTAGATAACTGACCACAAGAACTATTATTGACAATAATGACCGTTTATGCCAGGAGAGCACCCTGTCATCCCAGCACGGAGGAGGGAGAGGCAGGATAATCAGGTTTAAGATCATTCATAGAATACTTCCTTAGTTCCATCCACTGGTTTGTTGTTTTCAAGACAGGGTTTCTCTGTGTATCCCAGCCTGTCTTGGAACTCAATCTGTAGACCAGGGTGGCCTCAGTTATTTAATACCCAATACTGGAATTAAACGTGGCCCATCGTCTCTACTGTATTAAGGGCTTTACTGGACTTGAGCTCACTATTGCAGCCCATCCTCCCTCGGACTCACGATAATCCCCTTGCTCCAACTTCCATATCCAACATTGTTTTCACTCATTCATTCATTAATTCATTCAACAAATAAATATTTACTGGACACAGTACTGAACAAGACTGGGAGGGTAAAGTGGTTAAGGGAGACTGAAAAAGCCCAGTCCTGGACTGACAGCGTGTGCCAAGTGCCAGGTGAGCCCATGCCACAAACTGTGGTTCTGGGGGTGAACCCAAGGCCTCCAGCATGCTAAGCAAACACTCCCAGTGAGTTGCCTCCCTAACCATTATGTAAGTTTCTTGCTGTTGTAAGACAGGGTCTCAGTAAGTTGTGTTTACAGGCCTGGGATTTTCTGTGCCTGGATCTCCGAATGGTTGCTGTGCCCAGTATGTGGGCCCAATTTATTTTTCCACCTTTTCCAGGATGCGCAAAAATGCAGGAACTACCTTTGGTGTTTCTGCCTGAGCACCACAGTTTCCTCTAACAAAATAAGCCGAAGCCGTTGTGTACTTTGTTTGTTTGCAGTGGTTTGAACTGAACACAGGGACTTGGGAGAACCCTTCCTTGGAGCCGCATCGCGGCCCTTTCTGTGATCTGGCTTGCCGAGGCTGCGTCTGTTTAGCCACACCGCCTCCTTCTGGAGGCTAGTTGTTCTGCCGCGCTCTTTTCTTCCCTACTCCAGATACTTCACCAGGCCTGAGGGTTTTCTCTTTTCTTTTGAAACAGGGGCTCAAGGAACCGGGACAGACCGCAAACTGACTACGTGGGCTGAGGCTGACTCTGAATTCCGGATCTTCTTGCCTCCGTTTCCCGGAGCTGTGACTGCCGGGGCACACCACCACGCCCAGCTTTTAGTGCCTGGTGAGGGGTCTGCATTCTCAGATAACTCTCAGTGGCTAGTTTGGCCTCTGACTAAACTTTGCTGGGGATTTACCTCTGCCCCCCACAGCCACTCCCTTTGTAGCTCCTTTCCTCTTCCCTTCTCTCTCACTGGGCTCCCCGCCCACATGACTGAGCTTGGGGGAGAACTCCTCTCCAGCTGAGATGAGACCCCCTTGGAGAATTTCCATTAAAGTAAACAAGGTCTCACCATCTAACCTTGGCTGACCTTGAACTCAGTATGTAGACCCTGCAGGTCTCCTATTCTGACTTCTAAATCCCAGGATCAAAGGCACCACCACGCCCCAGTCATTGATATTTCTTACTTTATTTTACGTGTATAAATATTTTGCCTGCTTGTATGTCTGTGCACCTTGTGCATGCCTGGTGCCAACAGAAGCCAGAAGAGGGCATCAGGACCTCTGGAACTAGAGTTACAAATGGTTGTGAGCCTCTATGTGTGTGCTTGGACCAGGACCCAGGTACTCTGCAAGAACAGCCAAGGGCTCTTAACCACGGAGCCATATCCCCAGACCCACAATTTCCATCTTACATTTTATTTGTGCCAGGCCAGCCTGGGCTGCATAACAAGACCCAGTTTCAATAAGCAATAAAGTTCATTTTATGTGTGTCTTAGAAGTTTGTATACTGCACTGTTTTTTTTTGTTTTTTGTTTTTTGTTTTTTTTTTTTTTTTTTTTTTTTTTTTTTTTTTTTGGTTGCATACGGGACACTGAGGTTGAGACAGGGTTTCTTGTGATTGTAGCTGGTCTCAAACCTGTTATGTAGCTAAGGCTGTCCTAGGACTCATGATGCTCCTGCCTCAGCCCACTGAGTGCTATAAAGGCGTGGCATGCAATTTAATCTTTATTGTGGCTACTCAAAGCCGGCACCCTCAGCTGCTTTAGAAGGGAAGATGAAAGGCAGGGAGCTTTGGTCCGTCTGCTCCACCCCTTCCGAAAGGGTGGTTTCAATCACCTGGCCCTCTGGTTTCAAGGTGACCATGATTGGAAGCAAGACCCTGCTGACTACCTTGGGGCTGTGCTTGGTGTGGTAGAGATTTCTATCCTTCAGGCCAGGCAAAGGCCAGGTGTGACATCCTTGGGAAACCTGCCCCCTTTAGTGGTTTTCAATCTCATTAATAAAAGAATTTAAGAATGGACCCAAATGGAAGATCAAGGACAATTAGTGTTTAAAAAAAGAACCCGGATGGGCCGGTTGTAAACCCCAGGGACTGCCCAGAGGAAGGAAATGGAAGAGAGCTTAGAAAACAAGGGGAGGGAGGCTATTGAAACTGACCAGGAGGGCAGGCACGTGACCGGTAAGCAGCTCCGCCGCCAAAGGGGGGGTGGTGAGTGAGCCCAAAGTGTCTAAGATCTAAGATGCTTCCTTCCTACCTTCCTTACATTCTTAAAAAAATAGTTTATTTATATTTTATATGAAGTGGTATTTTGCCTGCATGTCTGTAAGAGGGCATCACATTCTCTGGAACTAGAGTTACAGACAGTTGTGAACTGCCAAGTGGGTGGTAGGAATTGAAGCCAGGTCCTCTAAAAGAGCAACCAGTGCTCTTAACCTCTGAGCCATGTTTCTAATCCCTAGGATGCCTTCTTAAAAGATAGAAAAAAAAAGGAAAAGTCACAATCAGACTTACAACCCTATATGCCTGTGAGCGGCTGCATTAGAGGCAGGGATTCTGGGAAGGTACAAGTTTAATATCATTAAAGAACTAAATATTCTGTGCTGGGCTATAGTGGCTTAAGCCTTTAATCCCAGCACTCAGGAGGCAGAGACAGGTGGATCTCTGGTCTTCACAGTGTTCCGGGACAGCCAGGGATGCACAGAGAAACCCTGTCTTGGAAGACAAATACAACAATGAAGACCCAGACCAATGACAAAACCAAAACAAACAAAATCCCCAAATCCCCCAAGATGAAAAGCTAGATATTCTGCCTAACTCAGCATTGCGCCAAGTGAGCATGCTTTCCTAGGGCGGGCCCTGGACCTAGTGATCAACCAACCCTGTTTGAGCAGAGTGTATGTCAGGTCTCCATGTGTGCCAGAGATTTTGCAGATTCTGTGTTTTTTACTCTTAACAGTATGGTACCAGTTTGTCATCTCAGTACTTAGGAGGCCGAGGCAGGAGGATTGCCATGAGTTCCAGGTTAGTCCTCTTCAGTGCAACCCTGTATCCAAAAACAAAGCAAGGGCAAGGTTGTGCCTCAGTTGTCGGCTTATCAAGTAGTTCAGGCAGGTTTTGAACTTGTAATCCTCTACCCTTAGCTTTCCAGAAGCTACATTATAAGCAATGCTGTTTTTCTTAAATACAGTGTCTCGGGGCTGGAGAGATGGCCCTATGGTTAAGGGCACTCGCTTCTCCTTCAGAGGACCAGGCAGAGTTCAATTCCCAGCATCCTTGTTGGGTGGTTCACAGCCACCTAACATTCCAGCTCCAGGGGATCTGACATGTCTCACCTCAGTAGGTACCTGTACACACACACACACACACACAGACACACACACACACACAGACACACACACACACACAGACACACACACACACACACACACACACAGACACACACACACACACGAGCTGTGTGTGGTGGTACATGTCTTTAGTCTCAACATTTGGGAGACAAAGGCAGGAAATCTGCCTGAGTTCAAGGCCAATCTGGTCTGTATAAAGAATCTTTGGCTGGCCAGAGCTAAACAGTGTGAGTCTTTGTCTCAAAATAATTGATTAATAAATTTAATTTAATGAAAATAATAAAAAGAATTATTTTTGTTGTACCAAGTTTGACTCTGCTCTAGATACTTAAATTTCTCTATGAACAAGGAGGTTCCCCCTCCCTCCATGACTGCAGTACCTGTCAAACTTAGGACATTTAACATCAATCTAGCACTGGCATCCACTTTTACAAGTCATTTTCCTAATGTCCTTTACAGCTTTCCTCACATGGTAGACCAGGTGACTATATTTACTTTGAGTGTTTTCTTGTTTTATTTGTTTGAAACAGCATCTCCCTATATTACCTCTGGAACTCAGTATGTAGACATGGTTTGGGGGGGGGGGGGAGGCTCAAACTCCCAGAAATGTCTGCCTCAGTCTGTCTGTGCTGGGACTAAATGTGTGGCCACTGTTTCTGACTGTTTTTGAGACAGGCTCTTCTGTAAGGGAGGCTGGCCTTGAACTCACTATGCAGTGAAGTATGACTTTGGGTTTCTGATTTTCTTGCCTCCACCTCTCAACATACTAAAATGACAGACATGTACCACCATGCCAGAGATTGAACCCAAGGCTTTGTACCCTTAGGCAAGCACTCAACCAACTGGGTTGTATCCACATCTCAGAGAGATTATAAGTGTTTTGTGTTCAGAGACATTCTGCTTCCTTCTGTTATTTGATATTTTTAAACTTTTGTGCTTCTGGGAGTTTGAACTATATGGTCCTAGCTGTCCTGCAACTCAGTTTGTAGACCATCCTAGCTTAGAGATCTGCCTGTCTTTGTTTCCTGAGTACTGGAATTGCAGGAAAGTCTCCCATCCTCCCCATACTGTCTGTCTTCTTTTGTTGTTGTTTGTTTTTTAAGCCTCTAGTGTTTTCTTTAAGGCTCTGGAGAGTGTCCCTAGGCCAAATTCAGAAACAGTTCTGTTTGTTGCAATTTTGGGCACAGCTTGAGTGACAGACCAGACCTAGAGGCTTGCCCTATTTTGATCTTGGACAGTTCATAGGTCTCAGTTTTCTTTGTCATGGACCAAGCTCCCCTCTAACGCATAAGGAAACAAACAAACAAACAAACAAACAGACTTGTCAGTTTCTTTTTCTACAGTTTAAGAAGTCCGTCTTTTTCAGAAGCAGATTTGAACGTTGGTTACATGATTTTCTATTCCAGATGTCTCGACTCTGCAAGCTTGCCTTTTCTCCTGCCATTATCTTCTGCAAATGCTTGGCTGACAGTCCTTTTTATCTGAGAGGTATTTTGAACATAATATGACTGTTTATTTAAAGTCTTACACACTTTAAGAAAAATGGCCAGAAGAAGGGACTATCTGCCTGTTTTTCGAGCACTGAAGCTTCAGCGGCCCCAAGTTCCCAGGGAGCGGCTTCCTTTTGCCTGTGTCCTCTCACTTTAAAGTTAGGGCACCCCAATACTTTTATCCTTCCTTTTGAACAGGCTCCTCAGCTCACACTGCGCGGTCAGTTTCTCTGTCACATACAAGCACTGTTGGGAAACAGGGGAGCTGCAAAGTTGTGAAGAACAAGACAATGACATTGTGGCTTCTTGTTACTCCTAAGCACTCTTTCTTTAAAATTTATTTGTTTTGAGACAGATGTCTTAGTTATTATCGGCTGCTGTGATACAAGACCCTATGGAAGCAACTCAGAGAGAGATGCCCACAGGAGCAGGAGTGAGGGGTGGCTGATCACCTGACTTCCACATGCTTCCTTCAGAGGAAGGGAGCATCCAGTACAAGCTGCTGCTTCCCTTTCTCCTCCTCCTAAGTCCCTACCCCACTGAGGGATCCATGCCACCCATGGTGACATTTGGTTCTCCTAATCAAAGTAACCTCCACAATGCATGTCCCAAGGCCTCTCTTCCAGGTGACTTCAGGTTTTGCCAACTTGACATTAGTAGCCATCACAACAGAGTCTTATGTATTTCAGGCTGGTCTTGAACTTGAGGTCTCTTTGCCCTAGCCACTCCATCATTAGGATTGCTGGTATGGATTACTACAGCCAGTTTTACAGAGCACCAGGGGTTGAGCCTAGAGTCTTTTACATGCTAGACACACACTACCAATTCTTTTCATTTTTAAATAGTTGGAGGGTGGGTTAGGGTTCGGCTCAGGGACCAAAGCTTGTATAGCATGCTGTGGATGCTAGCTTTAACTTTTAGCAGTGTGTGTGTGTGTGTGTGTGTGTGTGTGTGTGTGTGTAGGCAGAAATAGGTGGTAAATTTTAGGGTGGCAGGTACTTGGATTTATGCTAAAGTTTGCTTTCCTTGTGACTACTACATGCGGATGCCTTTAGTAAGCTTCTGCTTCAGGGCTATTGTGCTTAAAGCCCACAGTGCTCTTGGGCACATTGAGAGGGCTGGGTTTGGCAGTAGGACACACTTGTACATAAGACAAGTATACAGCTCAGGGTATTTAAGGTTACCTTAATAGAGACCCATCTTCCCAGTGACTTGGGAAACTGAGACAAGAGGATCTTGAGGTAAAGGCCACCATGGGCTATGTACTGAGTTCCAGGTTACCCTGAGCTAAAGAATGAGACTCTGTCTCAAAAAACCTGGGGGAAAAAAAAACAATCACAACAAATAGAAACCAACAATGAACAATATCATCGGAACACAATAGCCGGGGCAGTGGTGGTACACGCCTTTAATCCCAGCACTTGGGAGACAGAGGCAGGCAGATTTCTGAGTTCCAGGCCAGCCTGGTCTACAGAGTGAGTTCCAGGACAGCCAGGACTACACAGAGAAACCCTGTCTCGAAAAAAAAAAAGAAAGAAAGAAAGAAAAAAAGGAACACAATAGTGCTTCATTTGAAGCATGTTTTTATTTATTTACCTTTAAAATGTATTTTTAGTGCAGTGTTAAAGGAGGCTAGTAGAAAGAAGAGAGTGTGGCACCTGTTGGAGCTGGAGTTACAGATGTTCGTGAGCTGCCTTGTTGTTGGGAATCAAATCCAATCCTCTGGAAGCGCAGCCAGTGCTCTTAACCACAGAGCCATCTCTCCAGCCCCAAAGCCCCTAAGCCCAAAAACTTAAAAACAAAACCACAACTTTATGATAGATAGAACTTCAGCTGAATTCATCAGGACAGAAATGAGACAAGTTAACTGTACAAGGAATGAAAAAGTGATGTCATTGAAGACACCGCGTACAGGAGCCGAGGGGAGTGGTTGCCTGGCTACACTCTTTCCTTTGTAACTTCTTCTAGAAGAGGGATAGTGGTAGTAATGGTTCTAGTTCATATTTTGATGTTTCTGTAATCTATCTTGTCATTTTTACTTACATTATATAGTTATTTGGGTGATTAATTAGAACTATAAAAGTCCTGGACCAGTGAGATGGCTCACTGGGCAAAATGTGCTTGGTAGCAAGACTGAAGACCTACATTGGATCCTGGGACTGCCATGATAGAGGCGGTGAACCATGTTGGCTTCTGACCTCCATGCATGTAGGTATCTGGGCACATACAATAAAAACATACCCGAGTGTCAAAAAAATTAGCAAGCCTGTCTGGGAAATGATGGCTCATGCCTTTAATCCCAGTACTCAAGGCAGAGGCAGGTGGATCTCTGTGAGTTTGAGGTCAGCCTGGTCTAAGGAATGAGTTCTAAGACAGCCAAGGCTACACAGAGAAAACTCTATCTCAAGAAAAAAAAAGTTAGCCTATTACAGAACAATGCTATTGAACATCTGTATCTTGATTTTTTCTTCCAGTTGCTGTGACAAACCTTCCAATGAAAGCAAGTTAAAGGAGAACTGGTTGATTTAATACACATTTCCCCAGATTACACTCCACCATGGCAGTCCAGACAGCAAGAACTTGAAGCATCCAGAGTGAGGAATGAATCCATGCTGCTTAGAATAGTATTCCAGTCACACAGCCCCAGGTCTCTTCCACAATGAAGTCAACAATCTCCACAAGCATGCCCAGAACCCCTCTCTCAGGGAACTCTAGACTATTCTGTCAAGTTGACCTTTAGGACAATTCGTCACAATTACAAATGCAGATTTATTGTTCAAAGATGTGTTTCTGCCAAGCAGTGGTGGCTCACGCCTTTGATCCCAGCACTTGGGAGGCAGAGGCAGGCAGATTTCCGAGTTCGAGGCCAGCCTGGTCTACAGAGTGAGTTCCAGGACAGCCAGGGCTACACAGAGAATCCCTGTTTTGAAAAGACAAAAAAACCAAAACAGCCCCCCCCCCCCAAAACAAACAAAAAACCCAAAGATGTGTTTCTAAGGTCTTTGTAATAGCAAAAATGTGAAGCCAATCTGATTATCTAATTCTGAAAGATGAGAAATTTTGAGAATGTATTTATCTGAGGGTGTAGGAGCTATCATTTATACTGAAACTCTGGCTCTCCCCCTCTCTTCAGATCCAGGAACAGCAAGGGGCACTTTGAGCCCCCCACCCCCTTCCCCCTGCCTTTCCTCATTAACGTAAAATATTGGTTTTTCTTTCTGTCTCATCTCACTGAGGCATTAGGTGTACTCAGAGGTAAGTGTACAAAAAAAAAAAAAAAAAAAAAAAAAAGACGGTTGTTGTTGGTTAAGATCATCAAGGCACATGCACAAACCCAACTCGGAGTTGGTGTGTTGCAATTCAGCACGCTACATAGTGTGGGAACGGCACAAAGTGAGGCTGGGGGTGTGACTCAGTTGCCAGAGTGTCCTTGGTTCATTTCCTCACACTGCATTAACTATGGTGCCACAGGTCTCTTATCCCAGCACTAGAGGGAAGCCAGCCTGGGTTACATGAAGCCCTATTTTAACCACCACTAGAGAGAGAGAGAGAGATATGACTCCACTGTCTGCCTTCATTTTGACTAAGCATTGCTGGAGACTCTCAATGGAATGCTCCATCTACATCAGGAGTTCTCGTTTCTGGCCAGCACTCAGGGCTATCTCCCAGCTTAGCTATTTACTAATATGCCTTTTTAAGGTCCCAGTTCCGTCCTCTCCTCCCAGACTGCGAGCACCCGCCCTTGCAGAGGGAATAACTCGTAATTGCAGGTTCTTTCTACACAGCGATGAGGAAGAAGTTGGCATGATTTTGTTTTCCACAGAGTTGACTTTTTTTTGTTGTTGTTAGACTTCTTTGGTCTGAAATGATTTGTTGATTTGCTATTGTGTGAACCAGGCTCAGTCCCACAGCCCTTCTGTGACTGTTGGGGGTAGGGGTGGGGATAAACGGGGAGTGAAAAGGGTAATTGGAGTGCAGGCCAAGAGACGTGACTTTGTGCCAGTTCTGTGACCCACATGCTACGTGACCTTGGGCCAGTCACTGCAGCTGCTCAGGTTCCTCCAGTGTGACACCAGGTGGTTGGGTAAGGTTAGCCTTTAGGTGGTTGGGGAGTTAACCTGACCGAGACCCCTTGAGAGGAGAAGGTGAGGCAGAGGCCCAATGTTATCTCCCCCCTCCCTCAGGAGACCAGCTAAAGGAGATTAGTTTAGCTCAGAAAGAAAATGAAAGTTTTACAGTTGTTTATTTGTTTATTTACTTTATTTTGGGAAGGATTTTCTTTTCTTTTCTTTTCTTTTCTTTCTTTGTTTTTTGTTTTGTTTTGTTTTTGTTTTTTCGGGACAGGGTTTCTCTGTATAGCCTTGGTTGTCGTGGACCTTACTCTGTAGACCAGGCTGGCCTCGAACTCAGAAATTCACCTGCCTCTGCCTCCCAAGTGCTGGGATCAAAGGCGTGTGCCACCACTGCCCGGTGGGGGAGATTTTCAATTTATTTCAATGTCATAACTTTTGTTTTAAATGGCAGATCCTTTTGAAAGGATCGAAATCTAGGACCTTGTGACTGGTATTCATGTCCTCTACCATTGAGTCATATCCCCAGGACTATGTCTTTAAGGTTGTAAACATTTTTTCCCTATTTCTTGTTACAAATTGATACATGTTGTTTGAGGGTTATTTAGCAAATAACAGCATTGACTTTCAACTCGTAAGTACTCCACATGATGGCGTGGGAGGAGCCTGCGAAGACTCCACATGATGGTGTGGGAGGAGCCTGCAGTCACATGATGGCATGGGAGGAGCCTGCAGTCACATGATGGCGTGGGAGGAGCCTGCAAAGACTGCCTTTGTAAGGCAATCATTCCTCCCTTCCCTCCTCCCTCTTCCCCCCTCTTTTCCTTCCCGACTCCTTCCCTTCTTTTCTCCCTTTCCTCCCCTTTAGTGAGAAGTGATTTGTAGAGTGAGTCCTCTTGCCTAGTGTCCAGGTACTAAGATTACAGCCACAAAGCCACCATGCGTGGCTCCACTTCAAATTTCTTGCTTTTTTTCTTTCCCCCTTTTCCTCCATCCCTCCCTCTCTCCCTTCCTCACCTCCCTGACCCATTCACTTTCTCTTCTCTTATTTTTTCCGACGCTGGAGACGAAACCTAGGGCATCGTTAGAGCCAGTGTTCTGCCCTTAGGCTGCACCCTACCCCAGTGTAAATTTCTAAAATACAAACACATTTAGATTTTTATTTTACATGTATAGATATTTTGCTTGCATATATCTACGTAACATTATATATATATATATATATATATATATATATATATATATATGTAACATTAGCATGCCTAGTGAGTGCATGCTGAGGTCAGAAGACGTGTCAGATCCCCTGGAACTGGAGTTGCAGATGGTTGTGAGCTGCCTTTGGATGCTGGGTACTGAACCCAGGTTCTATGCAAGAGCAGCAAATGCTCTAAACTGCCATCTCTCTGGCACCCAAAATAGAAATGTTAATAAACACAACCCACACACAATACACCCCTGAAGTGTACTAAATGACCTTAAATGTATGAATGGGTCCAGAGACCATGCTGTTTGAGAATACTTGTCTTAGCTACTTTTGTGTTGTTGTGATAAAACACTCTGACCAAAAGCAACTTGTGGGAGATGGACTTTGGGCTTACAGTTCCAGAGGGATAAGACTGCACCATGGTGGGGAGGCTCGGCAGCCAGTGGCAGGCTTGGTGGCCAGAGCAGAAGCTGAGAGCCTACCTGCTCAACTGCAAGCATGAAGCAGAGAAAAGCTGGAAGTGGCACAATGTTTCAGACTCTCAGACTCCATCCCAACATACTTCCTCCAGCAAGGCTGCACCTTCTAAACCTCCCACCCATAGCACTACTACCTGGAGTTCAAGTACTGAAATATGGGCGCTATGGGGTACGTTTATATTCAAACCACCACACTTACCATTCAGTTTGCTGTTGTTGGTGCGTGGCTGGAATGTAGTATTTCTGAGAACAGATTCTCAGAAAAGCAGAGTCTACAAGTGTGGATCTCCACCAGCAGCTCCCAGCACCACCCGTGTTCTCAGTACCACTTATATTTCTAACACTTGTCCAGCTGAGGTTGGAAAGTGTAAATTTAAGGCCATTCTGGGTTGGACTCTGGCGCAAAAACCTCACAAACTCTCAATTTAAAATGAAAAAGAGCTCCCGAGAGTGAGACATGGAGGGAGGGAAGGAAGAAGGGGCTTTAGCAGGCCTGAGCATGGCACTGATAGATTTTGCCTTTTACCCTTTACCCTTCTCTCTGCCAAACCACGAGATCACATTCCTAAAGTTCACTACCAAGGTCCATTCCCTTGTTTGGCTACTGACTTATTTCTGAAAGCGATCAATCACCAAGGTCCAGGAATCAAAAATCATTATTTTTACTAACTTAGTTAAAATAGCCCATCAGAACTTACCTATACACCCTAGCTTATTCTAACAAAGACCTCCCTCTTTTTGGTCTTAAAATTAACACTTGCAAAGCTATTTGTTGCTGTTTCTGCCCTATTCAGATTCAGTCACCTTGTCTCTTTGCCTTGCTTAATAAAAGATCTCTTTATATTTGGTTTGTGCTTGGAAATTGGTGTTTGGGTGTTGTCTGTGCCTAATCTGGGGTACAGAGGGGAGCAACCTGCAATAACGGGTCCCTTCAAGAGAAGAAGAGAGGGGAGTGGGAGGTGGGGAGAGAGAGTGAGCAAACATGAGCATGTATGTGTGTATGTATGTGTGTCTGTGTATATACGTTTGTGTGCATGTGTGTGTATGTATATTGCTGTTGTTTTTTGTTCTTGAGACAGGGTTTCATGTAGGCCAGGCTGGCCTTGAACTTAAAAAAAATTCTTTATTTTTATGTGACTAGGTGTTTTGCATCATTATGTCTGCACTGTGTACTGCAGTCCCGGTGGAGGCCAGAAGAGGACCTCAAATCCCCATGGAACTGGAGTTACAGACAATTGAGAGTTATCTTTTGGGTGCTAGGGCTCAAACTCAGACCTTCTGGAAGGGTGAGCAGGGCTCCTTAAGCTCTGAGCCATCTTTCTAGCCCCTAGGCCTGCCTCCTGTGTGCTAGGACTGCCGCAGTGCTTCCACCCTGACCTCTCACCCGCTCTTCTGCTCTGCTTTAACTGGGTTAATTTTTCTCCGTGATTTTTTTTTTTTTTTTTTGTGTGTGTAGAGTTTATGGTCATTTGTGTGTGTATGTATGTGTGTCATTGTCTCACTCTGTCTCTGTGTGTGTCTCTTTGTCTCTGTCTCTGTCTCTGTCTCTCTCTCTCTCTCTCTCTGTGTGTGTGTGTGTGCAGTGCCCATGGAGAACAGG
Source organism: Arvicanthis niloticus (assembly GCF_011762505.2). Classification (NCBI taxonomy): domain Eukaryota; kingdom Metazoa; phylum Chordata; class Mammalia; order Rodentia; family Muridae; genus Arvicanthis; species Arvicanthis niloticus. The sequence goes on from NC_047661.1 coordinate 20,118,684, forward strand.
AGACATTGGATTTTCTGAACTGAGCTACCTCCGCCTTCACCCTCCCACCCCCCGCTGGGAAGTGAACCCAGGTCCTCAGTCAGAGCAGAGCTCGGTAACCTCTGAGCCACTTCTCTAGCTCCTCTGATTTTTCTCAGATACTTTCTGGATGCCCCTGGTGCACAATGTTATACTACATCTGAGATGGAATATGACCCAGAGAGTAACCAGACACTTCAGCACACAAGTTCACCAACTTGGTGATTCTAGCTCCCTTAGCTCTCAGGTATCAACACAACAAAACAGAGATAAAAACAAAGTACCCCCCCCAAACAAATAATCATAAAATCTACATAGGAAATTAAGAGAAAGAAAGTTATACCGCTAAAAAGTATAGAATAGAATACAGGTTAGCAGTTCAGATCTCATCACCAGGAAACAGCGAAGGCTAATTGCTTTACTACAAAGTGATACCATCTACAGTGGATTACTATGCAGCTGTAAATAAGAACAAACAGAAAACAGAGGCCATGTGTGTGTTCCGTGTACTGCAGTCCCCATGGAGGCCAGAAGAGGACCTCAGAGGCCGGCAGAACTTCAGGTTCCAGGCCAGCTAGGTCTATGTAATGACTTCCAGGCCAACCAGAGCTGCTGCAAGGCAAAGGACTCTTTGTACCACTATGGGAGGGATTATGATACATTTGCCATGTGAAGAAAAGGTGAGAACAGCTTAATACGTTATTCTTCGTGTAATAATTTGGGCATAAAGTCTAGAATACATAAGAAACTCTAAATCTATAAATGCAGTATACTGTGGGCAGGAGCAATGAGTGGCTCCCTTCAGGGGATGGTGGAGGTGAATAGACTATTCCCCCTCCCCCTCGCCGGGAAGTTTGCTTTGGACTAAACCTATTGCTTCTCTCCCTCCCTCCTCCCTCCCTCCTCTCTCCTTCCCTTTCCCCTCCCTTATTCTCTGGTTCTTTTTGTCTTTGTCTCTGTCTCTCTCTCTCTCTCTCTCTCTCTCTCTCTCTCTCTCTCTCTCTCTCTCTCTCTCTCTCTCTCTCTGTGACAGTGTACTTATCCAGGCTAGAGGACAGTTTTCAGAATTCTACTCATCAGGATCTCACTAAATAGCCCAGGCTGTCCTTGTGTTCACCATATAACAACAGGCTTGGCATTGAAAGAAGATGGTCTTCCTGCCTCAGCCACTGGTTTGCTAGGATTGTAGGTGTGAGTCACTGCGACAAACTGTGTTACTTTAAAAACAAAAAATGTTGAAGTGCTTTCTTTCTTCCTCCCTCCCCCTCTCTCTTTTTCTTTCTTTTTCCTTTCCCTCCCTCCCTCCCTCCCTCCCTCTCTCTCTCTCTCTCTCTCTCTTTCTTTCTTTCTTTCTTTCTTTCTTTCTTTTAGCATTTTCCTCTATGTAGTCCTGGTTGGCCTTGAACCCACAATCCTTTCTCCCCAGGAACAGGGATTACAGGTGTGTCATACCTGGCAAGGATCATATTTTTTTTTTTTTCCAGGAAAATATGTCTAAGTAGCAGGCAGTAAACCCCAGCCCCTCTCAGTGAAGAGGCACCTTCTTACAGGTTGTATTTTAGTCACAAATCTGGGTTGTTCTCACCATTGATGTGCATGACAGGTTGACATGGTCTTGGCAGCCTTTCTTAGCTGGAGGTGGCCCTGGAGGAGAGGAAGTGAGCTTTTCCTCTCCCCCAGGCGACCCTCCTCTGCCTTCCTCACATTCTTCCACTGTCTGGGTCGTGCTGGGACTGGCCCTACAGGTCTCAGGCATTTTGGGTTCTGGCACTGTCCCCAGGTTAGTGTCTCTCACCCAGGTGTCCTAGAGAAAGCTCCTCAAAGAGCTGTTTTTCTCCTGAGGTGGTGAAGCTGTTGGTCCTGAGCGGCTGAAAGTCAGTCGGTGGCAAAGGCTCCCGTTCAGGGACTGTGTTAATATTCTAGATACCTCGAGCAGGTCAACAGCACGTGTCTAATGTAAAGTAATTTATTCTGTTAGTATTTCGGTTTCCTGCTGCCAGGAACTCCTGGCATATGGCGTTCCCTAAAGACTCGGAGACAGAGCGGGAATTCTGGGTATAACAGGGCATCCACATTCATTGCTATGTTTAGCATCTCAGCTTAAAGATGAAATTCTAAGCCTCAATCCCAGTGGCCTCCCAGCTGTGGGCTGTTAGAGTACCTTCTCAAGTGTGCTACAGTCACTACAGTTATGTTGGGACTCAGAGTCGCCGAGCCTTGGCTTGGTGACCTGATAATGAGTCAAAAATGCTTGTAAGAGTAGGTGCCTCGTTTCACCTAAGGCCTGCTGTAGCCGCCCGCGGCCACAAGTCAACTGGATTCACCTGAAAGGGGGGCTGGGAATGAAAGGGGAAGGAGGGCGAGAAGAGATGAGGCCAAGACAAAGTTCTCTGATCAAGGCCCCAAGCTTTAATGTTCAGCTCTCAATTTAAAGGGGAAGACCCAACCCACAACCCCTCCTGGTTCCAGATGGGTGGGATAGTCCATAGTCCATTCCAGGTCACACCGGAGATGTCTCAAGGCAAGCCCAGGGGCAGTTCTGCTTCTGTGTTCCGGGCAGCCAGGGTGGGTAACTCCACCTAGATCCCGTCACTTGACCTTGTTGTGGTAACCAAGGTCTCTTCAGGCTTGCTCATGGTGGGGGGGGGGGGGGGGGGGAAGGTACAGCCTGCCTGGAGTTCTGCACTGTAACTGTGTGTTCAAGGAGTATGTCTTTAGATGTTTATTTACGATTTTTTATTTGTGTGCATGTGTATACGAATGACTTTGTGTGTGTGTGTATGTGTTTACATGTACATCAGGTGACATAACACGTGTGGATGTTAGGGCAACTGTAGAAGTTGACCTTTAAAAAATAGCACTTTAAAAAAACCAGTTAGTTAGTTGATAAGTTATTTTTGTGTGTTTATGTGTAGTGCATTGTGGGTGTTAGTTCTCTCTGTTCACTTTAAGGGTCATAGGGATCAAACAGGTCTTAGGCTTGGTGGTCCTAAGTTACCTCACTAGTCCTTGGTAGTCATTTGAGACAGAGTCTCATTCTGTAGCCTTGGCTGACTGAGAACTGGATGTGTAGACCAGGCTGACAACGAACTCACGGAGATTTAATTACATTTGCTTACTGAATGCAGGGATTAAAGGTGTGTGCAACAGTGCTGGTGTGTGTGTGTGTAGGGGCTTCCTTTTTTTTTCCTGTAGAGTCTTCTATATCCTAGACTGTTCTTAAACTCTCCACGTAGTCAAGGATGCCCTTGAGTTCGTGACTCTCCTGTTTACACCTGGGATCACATCTTGTTTACATAGTGCTGGGGACTGAACACAGGGCTGTGTGCATACTCCACAAACACCCCATCAACTGAGATGTGTCCCCAGCTTCCTTTTGTTTTTGTTTTTGAAACAGTATGTCACTGTAGCTCAGTCAAAGCTGGCCGTTAACTCCCAGTTCCCCACCCTGACCTCCCCAGGGCTGAGATGACAGGTGTGTATCAACACAACCAGCCTTATGTGTGTGTTCCTGTCTTCTCCCATTTTGTGGAGTTATTATGAAGTTTGTGAAGTGAAAGGTAGCACACTCCCTAGGCAACAGGACAGGCAGAGTCCCGCTGTGAGTGGCACTTTCTCTCACACTAAGAACTCTTCTAAAGGGAGTGTTTTCTCTGCACCTCCTGTGGCTGGACAGAGCAGGGAGGTCTAGTCTTGGCCTTGGAGGGTTGTGCAAGGTGATAATAAGGTTTGTTTAAAGTGCTAGCTTTATAATCCCCACTAGATTTTAACATGTTGTAGGACTGCCTCATTGACAGGGTTGAACTTCTCACTGTGCTAGCCAAGTTCATGCCTGGCACACAGTAGGTGTTTTCTCAGTCAGAGATTCAGCATGGAGCTGACAGTTTCCTGTATAGAGAATAGAAGGAGTGGAGATCAGTAGACTCTGGGCATCGGGAATGACTAATGGTAGCTGCTTCATATGTGTTTGTAGTAGAGAACTTCCTTTTTAGGGCCCAGGATAGGTTTATTTTTGCAGTGCTGGATTTGAACTCATGACCTTGCATGTGCTAGGCAAGTGATCGCCCATTGAGTCCCAGTCCCAGTCCAGTCAGGACTAGCTCTATGCACTATTAGCAGGAACCCTTTTGTTGAGCTAGGTATTCTTCGAAAGATGGCAAGATCGCAAGATGGCTTGGCTACTGCAGGATGTGAGCCACAGGTAGCTGAGAGCTTGGGGCCTTTTTCATCCTTGGTTTCTTTTCTTTTCTTTCTTTCTTTTTTTTGGTTTCTTGGCGGGGGTCTCACTGTGTAGTTCTGGCTGGCCTCAATCTCACAGATATTCACCTGCCTCTGTCTCCTGAGTGCTGGGATTTGAGGTGGGTGCCACCATTTTTGTTTTTCTACAGATGTCCAGGGTCTGCCCATGGTTGTAGCTCTCACTAGGCCAGTGCCTCACCATTGGGCAGCATCCCCATAATCATCTTAGGTTTAGTGACTCTTGAAGAGGCTCACCTTGCCTGCAGCACAAAGTCCACCCCTTTAGACTGGTTTTACTCTTAGACCCCAGCAAAGGCTTATGGACATCTTGATGCCAACAGCTTTAGAGACACTCCCGAGAACACCATTTGTGACTATCTATTGCACAGCCTTGCAGTTGGAGCTGTCCACGGTGAGCCTTGTCTTACTCTACTTAGGCCTCTGGAGACAAGACTTGTGTCTCATTTACTTCTCCTGACCATTTTATAGAATGACAGACCTGGGATTTGAACTCATTCTTTTCGGAAGCAGCATTCTTTCTTTTGACACAGGGTTTCATATAGGTCAGGCTAACCTAGAACTTACTATGTGCTCAAGGATGACCTTGAACTTCTGCTCCTCCTTCTTCTGTTCCCCTGGGATTACAAGTCTATATGCAGTGCAGGGATTGAGCCCAGGGTTTCATTCATGCTAAGTGTGCACTCTGCCAACTGAGCCATCCATGTTCAGGGGTCACAGAGCTGGACCCTGTGTTGTATCTCCCTGCCTCCCTGACACACAGAAGCCTGGGAGATTCCATCCATCACTCCTCCTTCACTGATCCCATCCTTAACAAATGACAAACTGGCCGGGCTTGGTGTTGCCCCCTGTAGTCCCAGCAACTCATAAGATTGAGGCAGCCTGAGTAATACAATAAGATCTTGTCTTAAGAAAACATTCTGGGATGTAGCTTAGTGGCAAAGTGTTTATGATGAGTCCCTGGATTTGATCCTTAGCAGTGGGGTGGGATGGGAGCCAATGACATACTTCTGCTGGCTGTCAACATGGGCCATGCTGTCTGACCCCTTCCACTACCTCCTGGCAGAATGGGGTGATTGGTGTCAGTGTTTGGTCATGTGAACAGGCAGGGCTTGGGATGGGAATCTGTATGGAGCAGAATTTCCAGGTTGGCCACTTCTGCCTTTGGCCCCTCCTTAGCTCAGGCATGTTATCTTGGTTAATCTCGGTTGTCAAGTTGATTGGATCTGGGATCAACTAAAAGCTCTCTCTCTCTCTCTCTCTCTCTCTCTCTCTCTCTCTCAAAGGATGAATACTAATAGGGGAAGACCCTGTGTGAGAATTGGCAGCATCGTCCGGCTGTAGCCCAGACACAAAGAGGGAGATGCAGGTTCCTTCCCTGCCCGCCTTCACCAGCTCCTGGTGATGGTATCTAGTCTGTTGTTGGCACTGTCAAACCCAGCTTCTTCAGGTTTGCAACATGGACTGAATACCTGTGGCCCCCAGAGCATCCTTCATACCTTCCTGAGCACACTGGTACTACCATGGTACCTGGTCTTACAGAGTGACTACCAGGTGACCAGATTCTCTTGCATCCAGACTCTGTTGTTGGACTATCCATCCTGAATAGTGTGAGCCAATCTAATAAGGCTACCCTCTTTCCAACTTTGAAATGAATTTTTATTTCTTGTTAACAGCTTTAATGCAGTACATATTAACACTTTTAATTTTTAAAAGTTTATTTTTATTGTTTCTAATTGTACAGGTGAGCACCAGGCTGTGCGTGAGTTATGCTCCTGAGTACAGGTGTCCTTAGAGGCCAGAAGCCTTGGAGCCCCTGAAGCTGGAGTTACAGGTGATTGTGAGCTGCCTGACATAGCTGCTGGGAACTGAACTCAGGTCCTCTGGGAAAACAGCACTCTGCCCTTAACCAGGGGGCCTCTCTCCAGACCATTGTGTTAGCTTCGTTCCTCTGAGAACTTCAGTGGATGTAAGCCAGGCTGTAAGTCAGGCTGATACAGTGGACTGGCTGCTCGAGGGTGGAGGGTATCCTGAGTTTTCAAGACAGCACAAAAAATATACTCCCGGAAGTGCTGGGCACTTGTGCCCTTCCTCTAGGCTTAACTGCTGGTGCTCTGGCAGAGAGACAATCCCTTTGAGGGATTCCCAAGACACAGCTAGCTGTCCTCTCAGCTACTCAGGAAGTTGAGCCAGGAAGATCACAAATCCAAGGTCTGCTTCAGCTACAGGGTGAGTTCTAGGCTACCCTGGGCAAATCGGTGAGACTTTGTCTCTGAATAAAAAGGTTTTTTTTTTTTTTTTTTTCTTGGAGCCAGGCAGTGGTGGCGCACACCTTTAATCCCAGCACTTAGGAGGCAGAGGCAGGCAGATTTCTGTGTTCGAGGCCAGCCTGGTCTACAGAGTGAGTTCCAGGACAGCCGAGGCTACACAGAGAAACCCTGTCTCGAAAAACCAAAAAAAAAAAAAAAAAAAAAGGGGAGAGTTGGGGGCTGGGGTGTAGCTTTGTGGATGAAATCTGCTCCGTTCCGTGTGTGGGGGACTCCAGTGTCAGTCTCCAATAAAAAGATGAAAAGACCACACAATAAGAAAATTATTGTCCTGAAATTTGAGCCTTTATCAGCCACTTGCAAAGACAATAAGCTATGGTTTAGATGAGTGTCCCAACATTTCATTTGCTAAAGTCTTGGTCACAAAGGACGTGTTGCTGGCAGGTCATGGAACCCTTAAAAGTTAAGGTCTTTGGAGGAAGTGTTTACACCATTAGGAGTGTTTCCCCTATGGGAGCCATTTTCTTCTTTTTCCCTTGGCTCCTTGCTGATGCTGTAAGGCAATGTCTCAACCTTCTTAATGCTGCCCCCCTTTATTTAATACAGTTCCTCTTGTTGTGGTGATCCCAACCATAACATTATTATTTGTTGCCACTTCATAACTGTAATGTTGCTACTGTTACGGATTGTAGTGCAAATATCTATGTTATCCAATGTCTCAGGCAACCCCTGAGAGAGGTCGTGATTCACAGGTTGAGACCCACTGCTATAAAGAGTTTCTCCACCATGCGTCCCCATTGTAGCTCATGGTCTTGCCTATGTCGCAAAGTCATGGGGCCACTCAGTCAGATTGGAATCTCCCAAACCACAAACCAATCAAACCTTTTCTCTTTATAATTAGATCATCTCAGGTGCTTTGTTACAGTGTCAGAAAACTAACAATATTATTTCTAGTCTCTACTGCTGTCTTTGGCTGGATAAGTTCAACAAAAAAATTTCAGAACAAGGGGCCACCTGTTAAGCTTATACTTAAAAAATGTTAACAGACTTAAACTGAGTAGATTCTATGATAAAAAAACAAACGGTTCTTAGCATGTGTATTGTTCACTAACAGTCAGCTCCCGGGTTATAAAAACACAGCTTCTGGGGGGTGGGGTTTACCTGGGAGCAATGAGGACTTATAAACATGCCAGCTCTGCCTTGACACTTGTCGTCATTATTAGAGTATGTTAGCTTCAGTGTGGAAGATGTACTTAAAGAAGGTCCAGCAGCCAGGTGGTGATGGCACACACATTCAATCCCAGCATTCTGGAGGCAGAAGCATGTGAATCTCTGTGAGTTCAAGGCCAGTCTGGTCTACAAAGTGAGTTCCAGTACAGCCAGGGCTACACAGAAAAACACTGTTTAAACACACACACGCACGCGCACACACACACACACACACACACACACACACACACACACACACACAGAGTTCAGCAGGGCCCTGCGGGAGGCAGGGGTGCAGTACATAGTGGAACTCTAGTTCTATCAAGAGTAATGGGTTGGGGCTTCAGAGATGGCCCAGTAGTTAAGAGTGCTTGTTGCTCTTACAGAAGACTGGGGCTTAGCCCTCAGCACCCACATGGTGGTTCACAACTCTTTGTAACTTAATTTCAGTTCCAAGGGGTTCCAATACCCTCTTCCTGACCTTGATGGTCAGAAGGCATGCATGTAGTGCACATACAAACATGCAGGCCTCACACACACTCATACATGTTTAAAAAAATGTGAGAGGGAGATGAGCATGGATAGCATCTTTGGAAAGGGAGGGAATTCCCTGCTGGCAGGAGTGAGCCTCCCTCATCAGCTACAAGTACTTCAAATGTGCACTTGTGTGCAACTTTTGTTCTGTTTTTAATGCAGGATACCACTCTAGCCCTGGTTCACGTGGAGCTCACTAGGTAGATCAGGGTGGCCTTGCATTCACAGAGATCTGACTGCCTTTGCCTCCCGAGTGTTGGGATCAAAGGTGTGTACCATCATGCCTGGCTAGTGTGTGTAATTTTTAATTCCTTTTCCTTATGATGATAGGTTGATGAATGATGATAGATTGATAGATGCTGATAGATTAACAGATGATAGATGATTGATAGATAGATGATAGATAGGTTAACAGAATATCTGACAGAACACTGGAAAGAAGGCAGAGTTTCTTCTGGTCCTCAGTTAAGGCTTCAGTCTCAAGAATGGGAAAGACACGGTGTAGGAGCATGAGGCAGCTGGTCATGAGGCATCCATTCACAGTGAGGAAGCAACGAGAGATGAAGCCTGCTGCTTAGTCTCTCCTTTTTACTCAGCTCAGAACCCCATCCTCAAATGGTGCCACCCACACGGAGAGTGGGATGTCCCTGTTCAGTGGAAAGTATCCAAAGACACCTTCACAGACATATTCTGAGATGTGTCTCCTAGGTGGCTGCAAATTTAATCAAGCTGACAGTGAGGAAGACATGTCAGCCAGTTTAAGTTGGTCACATGGTGTGAATAACTGAGCAGAAAAAGGATGTTTGTGAATCTTCACAGATACTGGGGGCTGGAGCGATGATGGATTGCTGCTTAAGAGCTCTTGTGTTCTTGCAGAGGCCCTGAGCATCTCTGATGTCTACGTCCTGTGACTCACAGCTGCCTGTAACTCCAGATCTAGAGGACCTGAGCAAGTCTTCGTCTAATATTGAATTGAATTTAAAAGGTTACCCCTCACATTGTCAAACCAAGTGGTCAGACACAAGTAACAAAAGATACCTGTGGTTTTGTGTTCATTTTGAGACAGGTTCCCAAGTAGTCCGGACTGGCCTTGAACTCATTGTGTGGCTGAAGATGACTGAATTTCTGATTTTCCTGCCTCTTTCTCCCAAATTCTGTGATTATAGACATGTAGCAGCATACCCCGTTTATGGAGCGCTGGGGATTGGGTCCAGGGCCTTGTGCATGCTAGGCAAATACTCTACCAACTGAGCTACATCCCCAGCCCAAGACATCTGGTTTGAACCAGATCTTTTCATTAGGTTAAGCAGGAAGGCAGCTTGCAGCACATGCATGGGAAATGTGCCATCTTGGTTTAATGAGTGGGTTTCTGCGGTATGTTGAAACACTTCAACTTCCTTAACCCAATATCTGATGAAGGAGCAAGGATAGAGAAATTAATTTACCACACACTAATTAAAGGGGGGTGCGCACTGTATACACAGCGAAAGTCGCTGGAATAAATATTTGATAAACAGTATCTGGCAAATTAAAAACCCGAAATGTTAAATTAAATGCAAATTAAAAATCTGGAATGTTAAATTAATTAAATACGGAAAATTGCATCAAACAGCATTACAAGTCTTAGTTAAATCAAGGAGCCACGCTCCCAGCCTCACGTCGCCCCTTCTCAGTCTTCATTCACCTGTTGGGAATAAATAGGAGACAGCCGCTGTGCAGTATCAGTGAATTTACATGCTGTGCTACACGGTCGTCTCTGGGGAGACTTTGGAGAGGAAACTAAGTAGGGAAGAGAATGGACTTTCTACTCATGTGGACAAAAAGCTGAGAGATTTACTCAAACTTAGAATCCTCTTCTATCTTGAGAGAAGTGTCTGTAAGTTTGTTTGTGCAAAGGATACCCCAGGTACAGTGATTCTTTCAGTGTACTGACCGAGAAAGTCTGGCCGGAGCAGAAAAATCAGCACTTAGACCAACCAGGCCCAGAGTGACCCTTGAGACAAGCCTTAAGCTGTAGCTTTGCTGGGGGAAATACTGAAGAGGGCTTTACTGAAGGAAACACCCCAGAGGCTGAATCTTGTGATCCTGTAGAGGGGTCGGCTTGTGGCAGATCACAGTGGCTTCTTGGGTCTCTGGAGAGATGTTTTCTATCATTCTGCCTTTCTATTCTTGGTTGAGACATAGCCATCAATCCTGGTTGGCCCTTTGTCAGTTTTTGGTTTATTTATTTTCATTTACTGTAGCCCTGGGGATAGAGCACTGGATCTCTTGTCAGGTTGCTGCTCTGCCCTGAGCTGCACCTCAGACTCCTCCGGATTTCAGAATCTTCCCTGTTTGTGACACCTCACAACACAATGGGTCAGGTAACAGTGGGTCCCAGCACCTTGCAGATTGATTCTTATTTCTGCAAATCAACTTGAATTCTAAAGCTGTCTAAAATCACTCAATTGGGCTTCCTTCCTCTTCCTTCTCTGTTTTCTTCTCCCTGTCTCCCTCCCCTCTCCTCTCCTTCTCTCTTGTCTCTTCTCTTCACACTCATTCGAGCATGCTTTGTGGTCAGAGGACAACTTGCAGGAGCCAGTTCTCTCTTCCCACTACTGGGTTCTGGGGATTAGATTCAGGTTCGTGGGCTTGGGGGCAGCTGCCTTTACTGGCTGAGCCATCACACTGGCCCCGTATTCCAATGCTTGGAGGGGAAAGGAGGTACCACAGGAGGGACCATGCGTGGACACATAATTGGAGGTTGGAAGGGGACCAGGCAGGATGGTCCTCGGTAGCACGGCTCTGGGAGGAACACAGGAAGCAGCTGCAGCGACTGTCTCAGTCCTCTGTGCCAGCTCAATTCCCTTCTCAGTGTCCTGAGCACCACTGAGCTCGGTTATGCAGCTGCAGGTCAGTGAACCCACGGGGGGTGGGGGGTGGGTGGGTGGGTGTGGGTGCTCTGATGGCAGTGGTCAGCACGGAGGTGGGGATGCATTCCTTCATAGGTCAGGTAGATGGTGCTGGCTGACAGTGGGGACCTCATCCTGGTCTGCTGGCTACAACTTCTCTATGAGGGCTGGGCTGTCCTCAAAACTTGGTGGTCACAAATTGGTATAGTTATGCTCTAATTGTACTTTGAGAGAAAAGTTTTATTTTAACAGGAAGGGTGATACGTAGGAGGAGCTAAGGTAGGAGGAGTAAGGAGAGGAGGAGGAAAGGAGGAGTTAGGGGATGAAGGGGAGGGGGAGCATAGAGGTAGATGTTCTCGTGTCTCTACCAGTCAAAGGTGGTTGATATATCTAGGCTGGGTACTGGGTTACACTTCTAATTGTACGGGCATCTTGTTATTGAGCATTACCAAACTTATAAAGCCTTTGATCAACATTAAAAAAAATTGTATAAAAGCAAAAAGGAGGAGGGGGGAATGGGATAGGGGTTTTCTAGGGAGGGGAAATGGGGAAAGGGAATGGCATCTGAAATGCAAATAAAATATGCAATAAAAAATAAATAGATAAAAAAAATAAAAAAAAGAAGAAAGGGAAAAAAGAGAGAGAGAGAGAAAAAAAAGAAAAAAACCTTGGTGGTCAGACCTCAGACTGTCCTCAAAATTCAGGTGGTCAGGCTGAGTCACCATTTAAGAGACTAGAATCTTAAATGGTCAGTGGTAGAGACCTTGCTCAACATGTACCAGGTTCAAGTTCATTTCCTAGCCAAACACACACACACACACACACACACACACACACACACACACACGGAGAGGGAATAGAAGCATGACTATTGCAGGAGGTAGACAAAACCTTAAGCCCATCTTTGTGTGGGCGAATGCCCACTCTGTGAACAAGAGCACAGGCAGAGATAGTATAGCCAGCCTCCTGAAAAAGCCGCATGCCAATTTGTAGGTTCTACTGAAGAGTCTGAATACTCAAGAGAACATTGCCAAACAAAAAGAGTAGTCCACAGGACAGCTTCCCAGGGTACTTGCTATGTAACAGCCAGCAAACATGGCAGTCAAGGTGTTTGCTGGGTAGATACCCAGCAGAAATGGCAGTCTGTGTGCAAGCTGCCCTGACACCCTGGGGTCTTGACTTTAGCTTCATCTTCATCATTTATATCCTTTTGAAATTAGGTATACTGAAGCTGGGTGTGTGGCACACACCTTTAATCCAGGCACTTGACAGGCAGAGGCGGGCAGATCTCTAGGAGTTCCAGGACAGCTCAGGCTACATAGAGAAACCCTGGATCAGACAAACAAACAAAGCAATTAGGTATACTGTATGCCTCCTCAGTCCATGGATGGCTGATGTGACAAGATCTCTAAAGTGACATCCCACTGGGCCCCGTGTTGTGGGTTATTGGTTGTTGTCCCCATCACCCAAAGACAGAATGTGATCCCCAGTCTAGATAGGCACAGGCCCGGCACGTTTACAGGCATTTTCTTTTACTACTCACAAGCCTTTTGGCTAATCAGTTCATCACAGGAAGCTAATGCTTAAACTGGGAAGAACAAACTAAGGTTGGCTCACTTCTTCAAGGAAAGAAGAATATAGACACAGTCCTTGCCTAGACAACAGCTCTTGTTGTATGTATATTATTGTATATATATGGATTTCTGTGGAATGCATCTACATTTCTATATGATACATATTTAAAATAATATTCATAAAATATCAAAATAACATGCATAAAATAGAAAAGTGAACATGATGTGTGTAATCTTGTGCTAGGAGACAAAACACTGGGAAGGCCTGTTGGATAAAAGGCTTGGTTCCTCCCTGGGACTGGTGGTCATGTGTACACTCACAAATCACAACTCAATTCAAATCCATTGCTTTCCTTTTCTCTCTAGTGTGAACAAAATTCTGTTTTGAAGTTTTTTTTCTTTTTTTTCTTGTTGGAACAGTGGTCTCACTATGTAACCCCTGGTTCACTTGTAACTCCTACCAGACTGGCCTAGAATTCACACAGATCCTCTGCCTCTTAAGTGCTGGGATTGAAGGCATGAACCACAACACCTGATCTATTTTGAAGGTTTTATTCACAAAGAAAAAAAAGTATCTCTGTTTATGGTGGGGAAGAATATGGTTGGAAGTCAATACTCTGGAATAATAGAGAGAAGCACTGTAAGCCAGCAACACTTCCTGATGGGTATGACCAATTTTCCCCTGAAACAGAAGAATGGCTAACAGGGGTTGGCATTTCACCCTCTATAACTTTCTGGCTCATGTCATTTCTGTTAGATGTCGTTAAGCAGTGGGCAGGATGCTAGGAGACATGATGATGATGATGGTGGTGGTACTGGTAGAAGAGGAGGAAGAAGAGGAGGAAGAAGAGGAGGAGGAGGAAGAGGAGGAGGAGGAAGAGGAGAAGGTAATGGTGATGATTTTAAAGATTTATTTTATTTTTCATGTGCGTGAGTGTTTTGCTTGCACAGAAGTATGCTTGATGCTCAAGGAGGCCAGAAAACAATGTCGGATCCCCTGGATATATTTACAGGTAGATATAGGCTGTCATGTGGGTGCCAGGGAACCAAATCCAGGTCCTCGGCAAGAACAGTCACCCTACTTAGTCACTGAGCCATCTCCCCAGCCCTGCAGCAGGTTATTTTTCTGGTAATCAATTAAAGGGGGGAAAACCCCACCCCGTATATTGCAAAGACTCAGAAGAAATAATATAATTTGGGGGCTGGAAATGTAGCTCGGTGCTAGGAAATGATACTTGGGTCCATGGATTCAATCCCCAACACTTTCACACGTGTTTGAACACTTGGTCCTTAGCTGGTAGTGCTCTTTGGGAATGTTATGAAACCTTCAGGAAGTTGAGTCTTGCTAGAGGAAATGGGTCACTGGGGGGTGGAGCTTGAGGTTTTAGACCGTGGCCATTTCCTATCCATTCTGTACTTCTTTACTATGGATGAGTTTGGCCAGCTGCCTCATGTCCCTGCCACATGCAGTGCCTACCAGGATGGTTTGTATGCTCCCAAACCGTAGCCCAGTAGATCTTCTCCCTTGAGTGTCTGCTTCGTTTTTAAATTTCTTAGGATATATTTTCATTATACAGAGTGCATGGTCTTATGACATTTACATGCACGTATATAATTATTCTGAGCATGTTTACCTCCCTCTCCCTCCTGCAGATTCCCTACTTCTGGCTCCCCTTCCGTTTTCTTGTTTGTTTCTTTGATAAATGACCCAGTGAGTTTCACTAAGGCTACTTAGAAGCATGGGCAGGGGTGATTACAGTGGGCACCTTTCAAGTGCTACATCACTGAGGAAACTATCTCTTCTTCCTCTGACAACTATTAACTACCTACAGATCCATTCCAGGGTGTGGACAAGTCCTGCACTGGGCAGGCCACCACAACAGCTGTGAGTTCGTGAGTGAGACATCCAGTCATGCCCAGAGGCCATTGTTCTGAAACACTCCTGCTCCTTCCTGCTCCTTCTGTCTCCTGCAATGTTCCCTGAGCCTGGGAGGAGGTGATACAGATGTCCCCTTTGTGGCTGAGCGTTTCCCATACTTGTCCCAGCTGCCAGTCTTTGCAGTCACCTACTCTCTCAGTGGGGTGATTGTCTTGCAGTGAGTTGCCCAAGTGCTGGCTCAACAGTTCTCTCAGTCTCATTGCATCTCCATGGGACAGCGTAGGACACTTCAGCATGCTTCTTACCTAGTCTGGGTCATCACTGTCACCCACTGTTCCACTATCCAGATCCCAGATGTAAGACCACTAGGGCATCTGTAGTTCCCCTCTCTTCCAACGGCCATGGCCCTTCATTGTTCAGCCAGGTGGAGTACTGTTTGCCTATCCATTCTGTGGGCCCACAGCCTCCCAATAAGAAGGCCTTCATTAAGGGCTTCCTGGTGGGGACAACAACTTCACTGCCCAACTGCAGAATTAGCGTATGCATATATCACAAGCTATTTAAGAAGGTAATTCTGCAGATACATCACATCCATTAGCAGAACAACAAGAGTGATTTTCCCTCTAGACTCCACGACCTCCCCAGCCATAGGCAGTTGACTGGGTTTGCAGTACCAGATGTGGATTCCCTCCTGTGGAGCAGACATCAAATGAGTATGAGTCCTCAGTAGCTGATGTCAGTTGGTGACCTCCATAACAGAACTTCCACCAGTGCCTCACCAAGCTCATTTTGTCTGACTGGTTGAAGTTGCTGCACATGGGGCCCACAGCTGGATGAGACTGGGGATGACAATCCACCCCACCACAGCCCCCCCCCCCCAAAGTCTGCATGACACCTTTTGGCAGTATGTGGGCTAGCCATCTGGAAGAATGCTTCCAACCAACCCAGGCCCAGCTGGGCAGCCAACAGCAGTGACCATTGCTGTATTTTATGGAGATTCAGGAGTCTCCATCTATCTCCGATAACTTGTAAGCAGGTAGTCCACTTCTTGCACCGGGGTTTTTATTAAATAAAGTAAAGACAGCTTTACCTATATACACCAGGCACTGGGTTGCTTTTTGTGACATATTTGGTAACAGAAATGAGAAAAGAAAAAAATAGACTCAGTGATTGCAAGGCAGTCGTTTCAGTCCCAAGTGCTGGGGGTGCGGTAGGGTAGGGTGGGGTGGGGTGAGGGTGGATAGCTGGGCCCAGGCTCTATCCTAGCATTGGAACGACAGTATAAAAGATTGGGAGGCCAGCAGACTGAGCTATGCAGCAAGAGCCTAAGGAAAAAAATAGAAAAATTACATTAGAATATACAATGTATATGTTCCATATATACATATATGTGTGTGTGTATCATACCTATATACCCATGTATCTATACATATATGTGTGTATATTATACATATATCCATGTATATATACATATATACACATGTACATATATATCCATGTATACATTATATCCATCCATTTGGTATATTAATATTGTATATACCCTCAATGGTTTTCTTTCCTAAGAATTGTTTTCTGCTGCAGTTTATTTATAATATTTATAAATTATTTATTTATAACGTCTCTGCATTATCTGTGCATAGACAGCAATCATGAGAGAAGTGGACATTCTGATAACTGGGGTTTTGTACCCCAACCACATCTATGGCTATTGTTACAGTGTCCCTTCCTGGTCTGCTGATTGTATTCAGGAGACGCTTCCGCTAGCACAAAGGCACCTGGGCACGACATCTAGGGTTTCGTGAGAGTCTGGCAGCTCTGAAGTCTGATGGGAGCTGGTGCTGAGACAGGGGTGTGTCCTCTGCCACCCAAGTGGAGATGAAAAGACACTAGAGCCTGGTGGTTTCTCTTCCCCAGCGCTATGCTGCCTTTATCTTTGCGGCCAACCCTGCAACAAAGCTGGAGGAGAAGCACTTTTGATTCAGTGGGTGGCGCAGGCTCTGACTCAAGCTCTGTAAACATGATGCTTCCTGATCTTTATGGTGACCCTCCCATGGGATTCACCCAAACAAACACCTGGCCACAGTGTGCTGTTGCCTGCCTGCAGAGTTCTGGTCGCCCAGGTGCAGCTCTTCCTAGCCTTAAGGACTAGTTAGTTTTGAGTTTGTAACTTCCTGGGAGTAAGAGACCACCAGTTTGTGTGAAGAGGGATGGACCTGTCTGGATTAGAGATGGAGCAGGTCAAAAGTGTGTGCTGTCAGGGGTAGGCTTGAAGCTTTGAATAGATTCTGTGTCTCTTCTGGGTAGCATAGCAAAATGCTGTCTCTTAAAAACCAACCAACCAACCAACCAACCAACCAACCAACCAACCAACCAACCAACCAACAGATCCTAGAAGGCAATATAAGTAATTGTTAAGTAAATTATAACCTTTATATAATGTAGTATTAAATAGTTATTAAGATGATGTTGCTGAAGTATAATCACGGTATTCTGGAGGCTAAGGCAGGAAGATTGTGAACTCAAGGCGAGCCTGAGTTATATATTAAGCCTTTGTCTTAAAACTGTGTGTGTGTGTGTGTGTGTGTGTGTGAGAGAGAGAGAGAGAGAGAGAGAGAGAGAGAGAGAGAGAGAGATTATGTGTGTGTGAGAGAGAGACTGTGTGTGTATGTGAGAGAGAGAGACTATGTGTGTGTGTGTGTGAGAGAGAGAGAGAGAGAGAGAGAGTGAACGTGTGTGTGTGTGTGTGTGTGTAATGATTCTGAAAATATGGTATCACTCCATGCTATGT